>NC_084620.1:26043379-26343379 GCF_033978795.1 Nerophis ophidion | reverse complement strand
CACACACACTTGGTATGACTGTTATATAGCTGCAAGCTGGGTGCGTTGTGTAACAACCTCTTAAACAAAAGCTTTCAATATATCTTAGAAGTCTACATGAAAGAGCTTGTATCAAAATGAAAAATGGGAAAAAGTGCAAAAATATACATACCTATAATATGTTTTAAGTAGAAATCTAGAAAATCAGAAAAAAATCAAATGAAGACTAAAAATCCTTCTTAAAAATATGTTGCTACAGCATAGAAAAAAGACCTCAATGATTGCCAACAAAGCATATTTTATTATATAGATAAAGTAATATATTTTTTGCACCTAAAACAAAAGAGGGTTGCAATGATTGCACTGATTTTTTTTCTAAATCAGTTATTGATAAATTAGTAGAGTTGGGACTCTTTGGGCAACTCCCATTTCGATTCCAAACCAATCATGAGGTGACAATTCAATTCTGAACCAATTCTCGATTCAACACGATCCTTGTAATATATATATTATTTGGTAAATATATTAGAATAATTGTTTTTAAAACCAGGTGACAGGTTACAAAGGAACCTCTTGATTGCTAACATTAAACCTTTTTTTTGATCTACAAAAATCACATAATGTTAATCTCTCTAATAAAAAAAAGAACAACACCAACTCCAACCCCAGCCTACAATACTTAGGTCAGAAATTTACAATGCAATTGAGAAGAGATACTGTACAAATACAATACTAAAACAAGGAAAAACAAACATTTATAAAAGTAACAATTCCAATATTAATATTATTAATAATAGTTGTTTAATAGTTTAATCCAAAAACGGATTCTGAAAAAAAAGTATTTTTTAAAATTTGTTTTATGAATGAATTCACAATCGGAAAAAATAAAATGTTGATGTAAATCTATTCTTTTTTTTAGCACCACTACAAATTATAACTTTTTTGTTAAGAAAAATACACACAGTTATGTGCACAACTATTTTCCAACAAGTAAATGTGTTGGTAACAAATTTGATTAACTATTGTTGTCGTTGTTTATCATTAACTGGATTAACGATGCTCCAATTAATTATACTTTTAAAGGGAAATGGGTGGTTAAAAAGTCATTTTTAAACCGTTCACATCACTTAAAATACATCACATAGATTTTTTTCAACCTGTTAATAAATAATGAATGTGTAAATTATCATGTGCATCATTAATACACTGGTATATTTAAACTCCAATGAAAAAATTAAAGCAACAAATCTTCATTCCCGTTATAAAAACAGGAAGAGATGAGCCAAAGACTAATTGTAAACAATATTTAGACAAACGGACAACTTTTAGCCTCGTTCCCGCTCTGCTGCCCCTGCAGTGGTTTCATTATCCCTTAGGATAGGTGCTGCTGTTGACTCTAGTTAACGGTTACTGAGCTTGCTAACCTTTGCACCTTCTTTGAAGCCCACTGGATAATTGTACCGGCTAAGTTCAACCATACCCTCTACAAACACACGTCCGCATGGATGACAAGTCCGTAATGGGATCTGTGCCTCGGATGAACCGTCGTGTAGGTTAGCAGGCTGTTAAAACCTGGAATGTTTGACATTTAAAAGAGTTAAAGTTTAACAGTGCCTAATAGAGCACTTTGCCTCGGTGAACGTTTTACTTATATTGCAGGTTTGCGTAATACTTTGGAGAAAAAACAAAGGTTGCTAGTAAGATAGTCTGGAGTTGTGGATGTCATTATGCAAATAGTTGCTTTAATAGAAATGAACACACACTTTGGTGATAAAATCAACAGCGCCTCTGCTGGTTGCAATCTGGAGCTCTTGAATGTAAACAAAGGTGGGCCGATCGATACAAATATCGACAGTAACGACACCATTTATTGTATCAGTATTTGGTCGATACTGTGGTTAGACCGAAATTGTTATGTCAAAAAACATTTTTTTGTTTTTGCTATTGTTTACAAACTCAGGCAATAAGTCCCTTGGCACAGAAGGGATTTAAAAAACAAATAAACAAACAAAGGATTTAAAAATAAAAGCCAGTAGTGGTAAACAATTAAAATATTTAATTGATATGGTTACACTGCCACTCTGTGTTTTTGTCTGATTATAATTATGATAAAAAATGTCATCAGTCAACAATCTTGAAGATTTGAAGTATCAGAATTGGTATGACCAATGCTGCCCCTATAATTAGTTGGTATTGAATCGATCCCCAAATTAGTAGTATGGCCCAAAACTAGGAGTGTAACGGTACGTGTATTTGTATTAAACCGTTTCAGTACGGGGGTTTCGGTTCGGCACACGGGCGTACCGAACGAGTTTGTAAGCAAAAGTTTTCACAAGCTGCTCTGCTTTCTGCCTCTGTCTCAGCAGCAAGCATTGTACCACCCACACAACCATCTGATTGGTTACACATAAAGCCAATCAGCAGTGCGTATTCAGAGCGATGTAACAGCCAATCAGCATTGCGTATTTAGAGCGCCTGGAGTCATTGCTTCAGCGTCGAGCAGATATTCGTTTAACAGGGGAGCAGCGAACAGCGTACTCTCCCCAAATTATAAAAAACACCTCCCAGTCATAACTATTACAAACATCACTATGAGCCCGTTGACCTTCTAGAAACTTAAACTGCAGCTCAGCTCGCTCGCAGTTCTGGCTTGAGGTGAAGGCTAAATAGATTTTAGCTTAACGTTAGCTCATTTTGCTGTGTGTGTGTGTGTGTGTGTGTGTGTGTGTGTGTGTGTGTGTGTGTATGTGTGTGTGTGTGTGTGTGTGTGTGTGTGCGTGCGTGTGCCTGTGTGTGTGTTAGGGGCAGCAAAGCCCTGTCTGTCTGTTATTTCATTGAACTCCATGATGTTCAGGGATGAATAGTCTCTCCTATTGATATTGTACTATTTTTTCAGCTATAGTTACATTAATCATTAGCAATGAAGCAGCCTAGTTTTGAATGGCAGAGTCCCTGCTATCACATGTTGATAAAAATATAACATTTACATAATAAAAGTCAACTACAGGCTTCCCAAATGCTGTAATAAATTGAGCATGATGAGTTGACTTGAAACTGTTTAATGTTGCACTTTTTATATGTAGAAGAAAGGTTTTTTCCATTTTATTCAATCAAAGGAACAACTTGAGGCAGTTTATTGTGGATTAACGTGGGCATAATTATTATAGTGTTCCCAATGTTAAAAGGATAAAGCCATTGTTTACAAATTTGGTAAATAAATAACCAAAAAAATTATATTTTGTTGTTTTCTAACTGTACCGTTACACCCCTACCCAAAACTAATGTAAAGTATTAAAACAACAGAAGAATAATCGTTTATTACATTTTAACAGACATGTAAATACTATATATACTATATATGTGTGTGTGTGTGTATATATATATATTCATATACACATACATACATACTGTATGTATATATAAATACATAAATATATACATACATATATATATATACATATATTTAACATATATGTATACATACATATATATATAAATATATGTATACATACATATATATATAAATATATATATACATACATATATATATAAATATATATATACATACATATATATATATATATATATATATATATATATATATATACATATATATATACATATAAATGATAAATGGGTTGTACTTGTATAGCGCTTTTCTACCTTCAAGGTACTCAAAGCGCTTTGACACTACTTCCACATTTACCCATTCACACACACATTCACACACTGATGGAGGGAGCTGCCATGCAAAGCGCCAACCAGCAACCATCAGGAGCAAGGGTGAAGTGTCTTGCTCAGGACACAACGGACGTGACGAGGTTGGTTCTAGGTGGGATTTGAAACAGTGAACCTCGGTTTGAGCACGGCCACTCTCCCACTGCGCCACGCCGTCCCCATATTGTAGTATGTTAACAATACTACAATATGTGGCCATAAACTGAACCATTTTTCTAGAAATGTCTTCATCGAGTCTCAATCCGTATGTATAATTTGTAATGCCGTGTTAGCAATGTAGCATTGTAGCTACCTATTTTTGACTGACAATGATAAACAAACTCTGTTTAATGCTGTATTCTTGTAGGTATGTACATAAAGTATTAATGTAAAATAGGCGTACATACATTATAATACCTCATAGCCTGTATACTGATAACTTTATAGAACTGAAAGGCGTTGAAATATAACGCTACTAAACAAACCTTTGAGATGCTTTATTTATTTTGGGGCTTGGTTTTGACGTTTCTTTTTCTTCACTTTCCTATCACTGCAGGTCAGGCTCTGTCTCATGCATTTCTAACCAAAAAGTAGACTAGTAGATAGTTCTCGGTCCCTTGCAATCTCAAAAACTACAAAATGGCTGACAGTTTCAGTCAGTTTGAGAGGCTGGCACATTGTGGGATTAATTTGCGCCTAAAAAGATACACACCCTAAAACGGCTTGTTTTTGAGCCAGAGAGGGGTTTGAAATAATTTATGCACAATTTTTACCAAATCACCCTTAATATAGGAAGCATTTTAAATGTTGATTAAAAATCATAACTGTGATGTGTGTACCCTGCCTAGCGCCCGAATGCAGCTGAGATAGGCGCCAACGACCCCCCGCGACCCCAAAAAGGGACAAGCGGTAGAAAAAAGGATGGATGGATAAAAATCATAACATGACCGCTTTAAACCGGTTTTAGTTTTTAGTTTTCTGTCACACAATTTGCATTTTTTCCGTTTTGCTTTAGTCTGGCGAGAGTCTTTTATCCATTCTGTTGATGTAATTGGTATTAAACCCTTCAAAATGACGCAAAGTGAACAATAACTTTCTCAACCACCCATTGAGCCGATAGAGAAAAATGTTTTCTTTCACGTGTTGGCAGCAATGCTGGAAATGTTATACGCTGTAGAATTTTAGAACATGCTGACCTACTGACTCCGCCCACTGTCCCAACAGCCAGTCCGCCCCGTGTGAGTTATGAGTTGCACCTATCAGGGTTCAACTAAACCCTGCGATTAGGGGGCATTTGCCCAAGGGCCTGTTGTCGAGCAGAAAACTGTCTGTCGTTGTAAGGAATGTGGAAAATTCCTCGCAGACAAGCAGCATTTTGTTGGGGAGGGGTTTTTTTAGAAGGGATGGGGGCTACCCTGGAAGGAAAAAAGGAGCAGACAAATTGGACTGGCTCCATTTAGCAACATTGCTGTTTGAAGTCAAATCTTTTCTTGGAGTATCACAGAAAAGGAGGGAAAACATATTATAAATAAATCCAATGAATCTTTTGTCATATGAAAGCATAGATATAGCAGTTATTCTTAAACTGTGGTGCGGTACCCAGGCGCCATATAGAGGTACACCAAATAATCACTTGATTAAAGTAGTGTTTTATTTTCCTATGTTCAAACACAGTGTTACTGTTCAAACTGTGTGTTATTTGTTAGTGTCCAAAAATAATAAACATACTTCTTAAATAAAACTTCCGCCTTGTTTTTAATGAATACCTAAGCCTACGATGCTACTGTACTTCAATGATGGTCATAATGGTGGTACTTGGTGCAAAAAGTTTGAGAAACACGAGGATATGGGATATAATTATAAGCTTTGATTGTTAACAGGATTTAAAAAAAAGTCTTCCTACATGAATAATTCCACTCAACACTTCCTGCCTCAAAAAAGTCAGCATCTATTTTGAGGAATTGAAAAAAAAAAACAGCATTGCGAGGGAGAGAGAAAAAACATCAAGACACCCATACACAGCTGTGGAGCTTCCTGTGAAAAACTCTTCAAATACACTGCTAGATCTTTATATTTAGATTTTGTTAAACAACTACAGTGGAACCGGCATATTTAGATCGACAACCCGTTACATCGACCGACTCATTAAGTCTATTGAAACTAGGGCTGGGCGATATATTGAATATACTCGATATATCGCGGGTTTGTCTCGGAGGATACTGTATCGTGATATTCGAGTATACGTTCTCATGCAGTTGCTTTTAGCTGCTGGCATTACACTACAGGCTCTTCTTCACTCTTTCTTGTCTCTCCTACTCACAGAGACATAAAAAAAGCGCACCTTCTTTCCTACGTCACATACTGTCGCGTCATATGCCCTCGCTGAGCAGAGATGTAGCAGCATGGGAAACATAGCTGTGATGCTAGCGGAGTGGTGCGATTGGTAATACGAGAGAAAGAAGGTGCGAATCTGGTAACAAATGAAGGAAGAAAAATTCATTCCTAACAAAAACAGCATGGGGTCCATCGTCTGGCGGTGGTTTGGCTTCAAGTGAGAAGATGTCGAACAAGTATGCGGCAAAAGCGTTACAAAAAGTAGCATTACTGCTAATTTGTAGCATCATTTGAAAAGTCACCAACTAGAGAATGAAGAGTGCTTAAAAATCAGCATGTCACCATCTCCGTTCGGTGCCACACCCACAAAATGCCAAAGCAACCATTTCCAGATCAACACCATATGTAAAAAATAGTCAACAACAGAATGAGATAACATCCGTAGTAACCTACCACATAGCGAAGGACATACACTATTTGATTTCCTATTATGCAGCTCATTTTTATTTGACAGTCATTGAAATATCTTGTATGACATCATGCACAAAAGTGCACTTTATTTGTTTCAAACTATTGTAGTTGTGTTCTGTACAAAAAGTGCACTTTAATTTAGTGTTGTTTTGATATGTCATCTTAGTGACATCATGCACAATAGTGCAGTAATAACTTGTTTTAAAATGTCTGTTTCTGTTTTGAAATTACATGAATGTTTGTGCCACTGCTTAATAACTGTTTAATAAATACAGTTTTGGTAAATTGACTTAATTGTGGTTTCCCTCTCTGCATGAAAGTTTAAAATGAGTATATATTAATGCAGTATGAACAAGAATGTTTTAATGTAGACACATAGAATCATCATGATGCTGTGATTATGTGCATTATGTGTAAATTCAAGGCTAGGGCAAAATATGGAGATAGATATCGTGTATCATGACATGGCTTAAAAATATTGAGATACTAATAAAAGGCTATATCGCCCAGCCCTAATTGAAACCCACTCCAGTTCAAGTGAACATGCTAAGTAGTTTGAAACGACAACAGCAACGAAACTACTGTTTAGTTACACAGCATCAAAGCCTGCACAAAGTAACTTCCTGTCCGGTGCAAAGTAAGCTTCAAAATAAAAAAGGCAGTATTTAACTGGATTCGACCACAACAAATTAGGGATGGGCTGCTATAATATGCCTCCCTGCCTTGCATTCAGCATCAAGAGTTAGAATTGGGGGTTAAATCACCAAAAATGATTCCCGGGTGCGGCCACTGCTGCTGCCCACTGATCAAGGGTGATGGGTCAAATGCGGGAATAATTAATAATATAATTAATTAATTATAATTAATAATATCCAAGATGGCGGCGCCCGGACGGGCTGCGTCCTCGCGGAGCTCCTGCTAAAGATGAAACATTTGGCAGGAATACCGGACAATTCCACAGACTTTATGGCTGGCTCACATCGTGGTCACTCCGTGATCACGTACGACCGCCAGACACTTCTGGATGTGGACATATCGGGCCGTTTTGGACTGATAGACGCGTGCGTGCTAAACTTGCTAACTAGCATGGGAATACGTCGGCGGCTACATCCAGCGGCCTGTGAAGCAGGGGAGTCTAGTAGCAGCGGGGGCCGTCTACGGAGCAGACGCCAGCGGTGTGATCGGAAACGTGGATGTCGAGCGGGGCTAAAAACAAAGCAGAAGGCTAATCCCCACAGAACACCACTTCCCTCCATCCTGCAGCCAGATTTAAATGGAAAATGCGAGACTACTGGTCTGGGTAAGGAGTCAGTTAAATTAGAACACGTTTTTTCTGCTTTGAGTGTTTCAGAGTTGGACATGTGTGTTACTGAGGTGGCTAACTATGATGCGTGCAGTTTATCAAAGCAACAAACAAACACTCGGAAAATCCCCGTTACTGAGGTGGCTAACCATGATGCCTGCAGTTTATCAAAGCAACAAACAAACAATCGGAAAATTCCTGTCGTATCAATTCCTAGATATGGTCGTAACTATACTAAATGCACTGGGCATAATAAACACAACATTATTAATATTGCTACTACGGATAATTTGATCAAAAACTCCCTAAAACAGCCCACTACCTATAATATAGTTTTTTTAAACATAAGATCATTGTCTCCCAAAACGTTATTAGTTAATGATATTATCAGAGACAACAATCTTAACGTCATCGGTCTCAGCGAAACCTGGCTTAAACCAAACGACTTTTTTGCACTAAATGGGTCCTCCTAACTTTACACATGCGCATATTGCCCGTCCGCTTAAAAGGGGTGGGGGGGTCGCACTAATATACAACGAAAACTTTAACCTTAGTCCTAACATAAATAATAAATATAAATCGTTTGAGGTGCTTACTATGAAGTCTGTCACACCGCTGCCTCTACACCTGGCTGTTATCTACCGCCCCCCAGGGCCCTATTCGGACTTTATCAATGAATTCTCAGAGTTCGTTGCTGATCTAGTGACACACGCCGATAATATGATCATAATGGGGGACTTTAATATCCATATGAATACCCCATCGGACCCACCGTGCGTAGCGCTCCAGACTGTAATTGATAGCTGTGGTCTCACACAAATAATAAATGAACCCACGCATCGCAACGGTAATACGATAGACCTAGTGCTTGTCAGGGGTATCACCGTCTCCAAAGTTACGATACTCCCGTTTACTAAAGTATTGTCCGATCATTACCTTATAAAATTCGAGGTTCAGACGCATGTTCGTCAAACTAATAATAATAATAACTGCTATAGCAGCCGCAACATTAATACGGCCACAACGACAACTCTTGCTGACCTACTGCCCTCGGTTATGGCACCATTCCCAAAGTATGTGGGCTCTATTGATAACCTCACTAACAACTTTAACGACACCCTGCGCGAAACCATTGATAACATAGCACCGCTAAAGTTAAAAAAGGCTCCAAAAAAGCGCACCCCGTGGTTTACAGAAGAAACTAGAGCTCAGAAATTATTATGTAGAAAGCTGGAACGCAAATGGCACACGACTAAACTTGAGGTGCACCATCAAGCATGGAGTGATGGTTTAATAACTTATAAACGCATGCTTACCTTAGCTAAAGGTAAATATTACTCAAATCTCATCCACCGTAATAAAAACGATCCTAAATTTTTGTTCAGTACGGTAGCATCGCTAACCCAACAAGGGACCCCTTCCAGTAGCTCAACCCACTCAGCTGATGACTTTATGCAATTCTTTAGTAAGAAAATTGAAGTCATTAGAAAGGAGATTAAAGACAATGCGTCCCAGCTACAACGGGGTTCTATTAACACTGACACGATGGTATATACGGCGGATACTGCCCTCCAAAATAGTTTCTCTCGTTTTGAGGAAATAACATTAGAGGAATTGTTACAACGTGTAAATGGAATAAAACAGACAACATGCTTACTTGACCCTCTTCCTGGGAAACTGATCAAGGAGCTCTTTGTATTATTAGGTCCATCAGTGCTAAATATTATAAACTTATCACTCTCCTCGGGCACTGTTCCCCTAGCATTCAAAAAAGCGGTTATTCATCCTCTTCTTAAAAGACCTAACCTCGATCCTGACCTCATGGTAAACTACCGACCGGTGTCTCACCTTCCCTTTATTTCAAAAATCCTTGAAAAAATTGTTGCGGAGCAGTTAAATGAACACTTAGCGTCTAACAATCTATGTGAAACCTTTCAATCCGGTTTCAGAGCAAATCACTCCACGGAGACAGCCCTCGCAAAAATGACTAATGATCTATTGCTAACGATGGATTCTGATGCGTCATCTATGTTGCTGCTCCTCGATCTTAGCGCTGCTTTCGATACCGTCGATCATAATATTTTATTAGAACGTATCAAAACACGAATTGGTATGTCAGACTTAGCCCTGTCTTGGTTTAACTCTTATCTTACTGATAGGATGCAGTGTGTCTCCCATAACAATGTGACCTCGGACTACGTTAAGGTAACGTGTGGAGTTCCCCAGGGTTCGGTCCTTGGCCCTGCACTCTTCAGCATCTACATGCTGCCGCTAGGTGACATCATACGCAAATACGGTGTTAGCTTTCACTGTTATGCTGATGACACCCAACTCTACATGCCCCTAAAGCTGACCAACACGCCGGATTGTAGTCAGCTGGAGGCGTGTCTTAATAAAATTAAACAATGGATGTCCGCTAACTTTTTGCAACTTAATGCCAAAAAACGGAAATGCTGATTATCGGTCCTGCTAGACACCAAACTCTATTTAATAATACAACTCTAACATTTGACAACCAAACAATTAAACAAGGCGACACGGTAAAGAATCTGGGTATTATCTTCGACCCAACTCTCTCCTTTGAGGCACACATTAAAAGCGTTACTAAAACGGCCTTCTTTCATCTCCGTAATATCGCTAAAATTCGCTCCATTCTGTCCACTAAAGACGCTGAGATCATTATCCATGCGTTTGTTACATCTCGCCTCGACTACTGTAACGTATTATTTTCGGGTCTCCCCATGTCTAGCATTAAAAGATTACAGTTGGTACAAAATGCGGCTGCTAGACTTTTGACAAGAGCAAGAAAGTTTGATCACATTACGCCTGTACTGGCTCACCTGCACTGGCTTCCTGTGCACTTAAGATGTGACTTTAAGGTTTTACTACTTACGTATAAAATACTACACGGTCTAACTCCATCCTATCTTGCCGATTGTATTGTACCATATGTCCCGGCAAGAAATCTGCGTTCAAAGGACTCCGGCTTGTTAGTGATTCCCAAAGCCCAAAAAAAGTCTGCGGGCTATAGAGCGTTTTCCGTTCGGGCTCCAGTACTCTGGAATGCCCTCCCGGTAACAGTTCGAGATGCCACCTCAGTAGAAGCATTTAAGTCTCACCTTAAAACTCATTTGTATACTCTAGCCTTTAAATAGACTCCCTTTTTAGACCAGTTGATCTGCTGTTTCTTTTCTTTTTCTTCTATGTCCCACTCTCCCCTGTGGAGGGGGTCCGGTCCGATCCGGTGGCCATGTACTGCTTGCCTGTGTATCGGCTGGGGACATCTCTGCGCTGCTGATCCGCCTCCGCTTGGGATGGTTTCCTGCTGGCTCCGCTGTGAACGGGACTCTCGCTGCTGTGTTGGATCCACTTTGGACTGGACTCTCGCGACTGTGTTGGATCCATTGTGGATTGAACTTTCACAGTATCATGTTAGACCCGCTCGACATCCATTGCTTTCCTCCTCTCTAAGGTTCTCATAGTCATTATTGTCACCGACGTCCCACTGGGTCATTATTGTCACCGATGTCCCACTGGGTGTGAGTTTTCCTTGCCCTTATGTGGGCCTACCGAGGATGTCGTAGTGGTTTGTGCAGCCCTTTGAGACACTAGTGATTTAGGGCTATATAAGTAAACATTGATTGATTGATTGAATTTCACCACACCTAATGTGTTTGTAACAATCATTAGTAATTTAACTTTATACAAACTAAAATCTATATTGCAATATACATTGCAGCCTTCTGCAGAATTTCCTATCACAATCATTGTAACCAAAATTATTACAGTTATCATTATTATCGCGGTATTGTTGAATGTGCTCAAAAATTACTTATACACATCGAAATCTTTTAAACATGTTAATTTTTATACTTAATTCAAATAAATAGACACATTGTTAGAAAACCCACTATTTATTCATTTTTTCTTGTGTTTCTTATGCTTCAGTGATTTAGTCTTAATGTTTCATCTGTTTTAATGGCTAAAATTGTATTGCTTGAAATATTGGTTTGTACTGTAGCACTTAAAGAGTCATTTAAAAGAAAAATGTGTAACAAATTAAATCTATTATAATTATGTATTATTTCTGACGGGCGCTGTGGTGTCCTATTCTGTTTAGCTGACCATGAATGCACCGTAAAAACCTCCATCTCGTAATCCTCTAAATATAGGACGATCACTCCGTTCTAACAGAGCACAGCCTTTTGGTTCAATGTGCACAATTGAATATCTTAGTTGCTCGGATAGCAATTTTTAGATTGGGGTATGTTGTTTGTAATGAGGAAAGACATTAATGTCGCTTGTTTTTATGTTAGCATTTAAGCTAGCGAACTGGCCCCAGTCAGTCCGTGAGTATATCAAAGTGTAGCTGTCAAGCTCAGTTTTTTGATCATTTTAATTTAAAAGGGTGATACTAATCGTCGGTAGTTTTACCACGGTCCCCATTATTACCGTTTTATTGTTACATCCCTAATATAGTTTTGTTTTACCACTGAATAATAAAAACACTGTGCCTGATTGGATCCCCTCTGTGATTAGATAGATTCCTTACTTGTTTCACCCGCCCAAAGACAAAATAAATATGACTGAATTTCGTCTCTGTCCATATTTGTCTGTATTTGTTGACTAAATTGTTAATTAATTTTGTAATTGTTTAAATCAACATGCATTTATTTAAATACTTATTGTCTTATTTTAGGCAGGGGAAAATACCTTAATAAATAACTACAACGTAAATTAACACTGCCTGCACACAGTGGCTTCCTGTTTGATGCACATTAAGCTTCAGAATAAAACAGAATAATCTGGATTTTACCACAACTGACAAAATGCACCTATTTATTTATTTTTGGTTGTTAGCTACCATAATAAATATTTGTGTATGTGCGAAAGCTTTGCGCCATGTACAAACAGTGACGAGTTTCGGTTTCGTACGTATTGTATGCCAGGAACCACTTATGTCGATGTCAGTCAGCCAGTTAAAAAGTTTTGACAGAAGTGGGGTCCAGTGTGTCACTACAACTTAGTAGCAAAAGTAAATACTAATGAGATTATATTATCTGGGCTAAGTGAATATACTATTATTAATATATGCCTGAGACTGACGGTTCAAACAATGTGAAGGTTTGCTGCTGTGTCTATCGCTGCTCTTGCAAACTTAATGATGCATCCTTCTGCGCTGTTACGTTGCAGAATGGAACGATTAAACTGTTCTAGAGGCACCAGCAGGAGAAATCGGTAGGAGCTTGAGGAGGGGATTTGGGGGGTTAGTCTGTGGGGAGGTCCTCTGCGAACTCCCAGTCGGAACAAAGGTCTCTAGTGGTTGGAATTCAGCCCTTCACAGCCAAAACTTTAAAAAAAGGTGGGGGGTGGAGAATGTAGGGAATGAGGCAAAGGGTCGGACCAATTTATACACACTCCAAAACTCCTTTGTGTGTGCGTGTGTGTGTTTGAGATCGCTGGACTCCCTCTCTCCCCCTCCCAGAGAAGCGTGTAAAAATAACTAAAGTTTACTGTACCCCATCCAAAGTACATAAGACCAATGAAAGTCTAACGTAAAACAAAATTGTGAGACAGAACTGGACTCATGAGAGATAATCTACCGAGTTAAACCTAAAGCCCGGTGTGTTTGACTAGTGAGAGTGCTCTGATCCTTACTTCAGGGCAGAACACGCCCTTGGCCCCAGTCCAATCCCAATTTTGGTACATATGAAATTACCCAATGTATGTGTACCCTAAATGCAACAGGACATATAACATTTTTGTTGTTTTTTTCTACAATATCCATATTTTAATGCAGCTACCCTTAAATTAAGTTAAGGAGAAAGAATAAGATATGTATTTCTTTTTCTTCATTAGACAGTGGGAAGCTGCTTATGTTGGACTGGCTGACTGACATGTAAATCGGCGGTTGTCGACATAAATAAAACTACACATTACTTGCATGTTACTTGCGACTTTGGCCACAGACATAAGGACATTTGACACATTTGTTCTCCGTTTGAGCATATACAGGTAACGGATTGATTTTTCATAGAATTTGGATATCAGATTTCATGCCGCCAAAATTAGTCGACCATGAATGTTGGCTTAAGCAGGTACTTTTTACTTTTTGAAAATTCACGCCCTCAGGATTGAAGTACAGAGGAACTTCGATTTACAAACCGCTCATTATAGGAACTTTTTGATTTCACACACCGAATAAAAATCATCTTTGCTATATAAACCTTGTGTCAGTGTATGAACATTCCATCCACCCATTGTGTGCCTCGCAGTGCAGCCATTTTGTGCCTGGCAGCATATTCATTGTGGGTGGGTTGAGCGATCACCGGTGGTCATTCCGTCAACAGTGCTAACGTTAGCTACTGTGTTAATTGCTACTTTGAGTACTTTTAAGTGATTTTTTAGTTTTGCTAACTCATTATGAGTCCAAAAAACAATAGAGGGGCAAAGTGTGATTTGAAACGTTCAAGAAGTAGCCACAGCGTTGTTGACACTGCCTTTCCCACTTCCTACTTCCTTCCTCTGAACACAAACAAATTTAACCAACAAGGTAAAGTGGATTTTTTATTTATGTATTCCTAATCATTGTAGCAACCTGGCTGTTAAAGTTAGGGAGGTTTTTTAAGCACCACACGGCTAGTGACAGTGTGTGTGCGTGTCAGAAGGGTGGCTGAAAATGTGTTGTTGTTGTTTTGGCTTTTTTTAATAAGTAGAATGTTGATACTTTTGTTTAAAGTATCAGGGGCGGCATGGCGTAGTGGGTCGAGCGGCCGTCCCAGAAACCTGAGGGTTGCAGTTTCGCTTCCCACCTATTGACATCCAAATCGCTGCCGTTGTGTCCTTGGGCAGGACACTTCACCTTTGCCCCCGGTGCCGCTCACGCTGGTGAATGAATGATAAATGAATGATTGGTGGTGGTCGGAGGGGCCGTAGGCGCAAACTGGCAGCCACCTTTCCGTCAGTCTACCCCAGGGCAGCTGTGGCTACAGATGTAGCTTACCACCACCATGTGTGAATGAATGATGGGTTCCCACTTCTCTGTGAGCGCTTTGAGTATCTAACAATAGAAAAGCACGATATAAATCTAATCCATTATTATTATTATTATTATTATAATACGCAGTACTGTATAGTGCTTCATATTGTGCACAAACCTTTACTAAAATATGGACTTGTGTGAATGCTGTAACCTATTATTCGTGTTTATATTGTTTCTTATAAGAAATTGACAGTGTTTGAACCCCGTTCAAACACTGATTATGTTTGTAAATCGAAGTTCCACTGTACACAGTATGCTTGTTGGAGTGTATTCACAGTGAGACACAACCAATATGTTTACATTATTGTAATCTAATTGTAATTTGTTGTGTAAGATAGTGTCATCTCCCATGAAATTGCACCCAGAAGAGTGACTGAATGAACCGTGAACACCTACCGTACGTTGTTTTGGTCTTTCAGTTTGCTGTTTGTGCCTCATTTAAAAGTCAGAAAATCCTGCCAACCATTGATAGTGTGCAGCAGTGAACAGCCCACTGATGCACACGCTAACTAGTCTCCAAGCACAAACAGCGCCTGTGTGGCTAAACAGGGCAGTTCATTAACATGGTTACATCACCTGTCCAGCATTGGGTGTTGGTAAATTGCAATCACAAAACGTTTTTTCCACCCACTTTTATTGTCTGACATATGTATCTTGTGGAATTGGGGAATAAAGGAGAGAGTTAACTGTATTGAGAAATTGTATGATCAAATTCAACTTGAAAACTCTGCTTATTTTTTAAGGGAAGAACTTGATTGGACATTGGACCATAACAGGTAGCCGAAGTAGTTGCTCTTTTGGAAAGTTGTAGTTGTTCCAGTGGAATCACTCTGATAGGTTTACTCACGTCGACATAAGTGGTTGTCAACGCAACTGAAACCAGACATCACTTGCACATTTACTTGTGATTTTAGCCAGAGACATATGGAGAATGAGGGATGTAACAATGAACAGTATTAATGATGAACCGTGGCAATACTTGCGACGATTAGTATTACCGCTTTAAATTTAAATGATTGTAAAACTTTCGTTGACGATAACTCCATTTTGATAAACTCACAGACTGACAAGCGCCATAATGTTAGCTTTAATGCTAACATGAAAACAAGAAACAATAACATCTTCCCCCATTAGGAAACAACATACCAACATCTCAGACACATTGTTGTCTGAGAAACAGAGCTATTTAATTATGCACATTGAACCTAAAAGCTGTGCTTTCTTAGTACAGAATGATCATAAATCGATAGCAATATAAATTGGGTTCGATAAAACATTCGATATTTAAATTTTTGGGTCAGAAGAAACAAGAAATTATAAAGCAAGATTTGTTGCATGAAGTCACTTGCGCTCTAGGAACCCAGCTAAACAGGAAACAGGAAACAAGAAGTTACACTGAGCAATGTGAGTGACACGCTAACAGTATCAACTACCAAGTTTGGTTGCGCTGTTTTTCTGTCTCGCTGTGGATTCTCTGCATGGAGTGAAAAGAGAAACTGCAATATCTTGATATATCAACTCAATAACGAAAACTTGTCTTTAGTTTTGTTGGTTTTAATGCAGATGGTACGGCAACATCCTGACACTTCCAATGTGACAGTTCAATGAGTAGCTTCCCTAGCTACTCAGTGCAGTGTTAAAAAGCTTATACACTATTGCCATCTAGTGTCTCAAAACTGCAACTACCTTTAAATTGACTGCAAATATTTTACCAGAGACCTTCTCAACTGATAAATGGCACCATTGGTAAGTTTGAAAATGTATTACTGTATTTATTGGCAGGCTTAAGTAAGTCATAAAAATATCGATAACTATGGATAGCGATCAATATAAAAATATGTATTGTAATACAGTTTTCAGCCATATCTCCCAGCCCTAAGTGATCTTTCTATACTCAGAGGATTTCAGGGTTTACACGGGTCATTAAAATTCATTAAACTGATTTTGCAAAAATTACGGCCTTAAATTGCATTAAAAAGCATTAAATGTGGTGTTGAGAGGCACTGAAAAAAATATTGCGGTGAAATCATACATGCCATTATGGAATTAAATAGCAAGTCAGCGATTGAAGGCACAAACAATGCCTGCTAAAAACTATAAATACTAAAGATACATTTTATTTTTAACGCATTTAAATAAATCTGGTAACACTTTAGTATGGGGAACATATTATAGGTAACAACGACTTATTTTAGAGTTTTTTGGACACAAGGGGAACATATAAGGGTTAGGGTTAAGGTTACTAATAAGCAATAATTCTGAGGTTATTGAGGGAAGATTCCTGATTGTATAATAGGGCCATGCAGAATAAAGCATTAATAAGTACTTATTAATGACTAATTAAGAGCCAATATGTTACTAATTTGCATGTTAATACGTAACTAATTATTGGTGAATATGTTCCCCATACTAATGTGTTACCATAAATCTTAAAGTGTTACAGTACAGACCAATAATTTAAACAATAAAAACTTAGCCATTAAAACAGATCAAATCACTAGGATTAAACCACTATCGGAGAAGCATAGAAAACACAAAACATGCTAAATAGTGTTTTCTACCAGTGCGTCTACTTCATTGTTTTTTTTAAATAATTATCTTGGTCACAAGGTTTCCGAGTGTGTGTAAGTATTTTTTGAGTATGTTTACAAGCAATACAAAATGGATTTATGGATGGGTTTAACAATATCTAAATAATAATGACATCTGTGATTATTTTAGTCACAATAACCATGATACGAAATGTTCATATCATTACGTCCCTAATTGGAACATTGTGTACCAAGCATTCGGAAGCTTTCCCCTCCTCTCACACACACTTGCACCAAAGCGCTTCCTCTCCCATTCAGCCGGCCGGTCCTTTCCGCAGAGTTGCATGTGGTCACTATTAGTCTCACAGTAGCCTCAATTGAGGGTTTGTGTTGGTCACAGAAAAAGGGGAGATGGGTACGAGTGTGTGTGAGCGTGTCCTGGGTGTGAGTAACTTCAGATGGGACTGCGGAGAATTGAGCACAAAGAGGCAGCTGTGTGTGGAAGGAAATGGTACGCGGAGAGGATGGAGCGGGCGAGGAGAAAGCAGACAAATATTGTACATAAAGGCGCATTTCCTACTTGGCTTGCCTTGTTAGAGGCCTGTCCTCACGCAGAATACACTCGGCTGTAGGTCATGGTGCACGGAAGAGAAATTGTCTGACTCATTTCCCATGTCCAAGGGTGCGCCAAGACACAATGATCCTCTAACTTTCGCCACATGGTTAGTACTTTTAGGAAACACGACAATAAAGCAACACACCAGCAACCTAGACTCACAGTTTTTACAATACAATGACATATTTGTATTGGTAAAACCTCTCAAACCCTAAATACAGTAGAACCGCGCTTATTTATCGTGCTCCATTTGCTCACCCGTATTTTTGCTCAGCTTTAAATTGTAAATAATTATTATCTCTTTTAATGGTAACTTAAACAAAGAGTCGGTTGAGAGCGTTTTCTGCAGGGGAAAAAGTTTACTTCAGCTAATAAATCCAGCAGAGGGCGCTGTGTCACAAATCAATTCACTCAATTTCCAGGAGGAAGATGCTTTGACAAGAGGTGATGTTGAGTAACTGCATGTTTTGTCAGTACAATATTGTATTTTGTATGCCTTTAATTGTTTCTTAATGCCAAAAACTTTATGTAAAATGTGTTGGATATTTTTAAGCATATTCATCATATTTGTGGCCTGAATTAAAAAGTTAAAGTTAATGTACCAATGATTGTCACACACACACTAGGTGTCGCAAAATGATTCTCTGCATTTGACCCATCACCCTTGAGCACCCACTGGGAGGTGAGGGGAGTAGTGAGCAGCAGCGGTGGCCACTAAGCATCAGAGTACAAAACGACCAAAACTATCAATACTACAGTTACTATTAGCCACCAGATAACCAACCAATCCGAGCGCTTCAGTATCATGGCCACTGATTGGATCAGCGTCAGGCAGCATTACTATACTGGATAAAATAATTGTAAAGGTGACTAAAGGATTTTATTTCATGTCTACAGGGCTATCATTATTTTGAAAGACATGATCTAAAGACTGTGAACAAGTTTTTTTATTTGTATGCTGTAGCTATAACAATATTAGATTAAAAAAAAAAAATCACAACAGTTAGGCTCGGTACACAAAATGTTTCCCAAAGAATTGCAAGCAGGGGAAGTGTTGACGGTATGACATCATATTGTAATTTGCATAACATCTCATTTGCATATCTGACCATGTATATGGGATTTTAACTGAAGATTTTGGAAACAAAAAGTGAACAATTAGTTTCAAGAATAGTGTTTTTATTTTAGGTTTTTTTTACAGCGGTGTCCATTATTTTTTTCACCATTCTTCTTATTAGTCTTGGAATCTAATACCGACGTATAGCAGGGATATATATTATTATATGTGTATTATTGTGTTATGGTGCGGTATAGTTCTAATGGTTGATTTTTATATCTGTATGTCCTTTAGGTCTGGTGCTTACAGACTGATGGAATCTAACACTGTGCAAAATCTATCATTTTTACTGCACGGTATTGAACCGAATGTGCATTAATATGCACAGGCCCTTTCAAATAAACATAGACATATCAAGTTTTTTGCCACAACTTTTAGTGGACGCTGTTCAGGCGAGAGACACTTAAAGACATTATGGCAAAAACTTAATTTATTAGCTTAAATGTATATCGACAGGCTGAGCTGAAGTTCAGCTAGAGACTTTAACATTGGCAATAAAAAATAACAATAATAATAATATATAACTTATTTCTAACATTTGGGACCAAACTTAAGGGGAGCTCTAAAGGTTAAAAAATATACCCACAGTGTTAGGATTTTGAAAACGAAAAATATCACATGCGCATATTGCCCGTCCCCTTAAAAGGAGTGGGGTGGGGGGGTCGCCCTAATGTATAATGAAAACTTTAACCTTAGTCCTAACATAAATAATAAATATAAATCGTTTGAGGTGCTTACTATGAGGGCTGTCACACCGCTGCCTCTACACCTGGCTGTTATCTACCGCCCCCCAGGGCCCTATTCGGACTTTATCAATGAATTCTCAGAGTTCGTTGCTGATCTAGTGACGCACGCCGATAATATAATCATAATGGGGGACTTTAATATCCATATGAATACCCCATCGGACCCACCGTGCGTAGCGCTCCAGACTATAATTAATAGCTGTGGTCTTACACAAATAATAAATGAACCCACGCATCGCAACGGTAATACGATAGACCTAGTGCTTGTCAGGGGTATCACCGTTTCCAAAGTTACAATACTCCCGTATACTAAAGTATTGTCCGATCATTACCTTATAAAATTCGAGGTTCAGACGCATGTTCGTCAAACTAATAATAACAATAACTGCTATAGCAGCCGCAACATTAATACGGCCACAACGACAACTCTTGCTGACATACTGCCCTCGGTAATGGCACCATTCTCTAAGTATGTGGGCTCTATTGATAACCTCACTAACAACTTTAATGACGCCCTGCGCGAAACCATTGATAACATAGCACCGTTAAAGTTAAAAAAGGCTCCAAAAAAGCGTACCACGTGGTTTACAGAAGAAACTAGAGCTCAGAAATTATTATGTAGAAAGCTGGAACACAAATGACGCACGACTAAACTTCAGGTGCACCATCAAGCATGGAGTGATAGTTTAATAACTTATAAAC
Source organism: Nerophis ophidion (assembly GCF_033978795.1). Classification (NCBI taxonomy): domain Eukaryota; kingdom Metazoa; phylum Chordata; class Actinopteri; order Syngnathiformes; family Syngnathidae; genus Nerophis; species Nerophis ophidion. The sequence continues at coordinate 26,322,821 of NC_084620.1, read as the reverse complement.
GCATGCTTACCTTAGCTAAAGCTAAATATTACTCAAATCTCATCCACCGTAATAAAAACGATCCTAAATTTTTGTTTAGTACGGTAGCATCGCTAACCCAACAAAGGACCCCTTCCAGTAGCTCCACCCACTCAGCTGATGACTTTGTGCAATTCTTTAATAAGAAAATTGAAGTCATTAGAAAGGAAATTAAAGACAATGCGTCCCAGCTACAACTGGGTTCTATTAACACAGATACGACTGTATATACGGCGGATACTGCCCTCCAAAATAGTTTCTCTCGTTTTGAGGAAATAACATTTGAGGAATTGTTACAACGTGTAAATGGAATAAAACAAACAACATGTTTACTTGACCCTCTTCCTGGGAAACTTATCAAGGAGCTTTTTGTATTAATAGGTCCATCAGTGCTAAATATTATAAATGTATCACTTTCCTCGGGCACTGTTCCCCTAGCATTCAAAAAAGCGGTTATTCATCCTCTTCTTAAAAGACCTAACCTCGATCCTGACCTCATGGTAAACTACTGACCGGTGTCTCACCTTCCCTTTATTTCAAAAATCCTCAAAAAAATTGTTGCGGAGCAGTTAAATGAACACTTATCGTCTAACAATCTATGTGAAACCTTTCAATCCGGTTTCAGGGCAAATCACTCTACGGAGACAGCCCTCGCAAAAATGACTAATGATCTATTGCTAACGATGGATTCTGATGCATCATCTATGTTGCTGCTCCTCGATCTTAGCGCTGCTTTCGATACAGTCGATCATAATATTTTATTAGAACGTATCAAAACACGAATTGGTATGTCAGACTTAGCCCTGTCTTGGTTTAACTCTTATCTTACTGATAGGATGCAATGCGTCTCCCATGACAATGTGACCTCGGACTACGTTAAGTTAACGTGTGGAGTTCCCCAGGGTTCGGTCCTTGGCCCTGCACTCTTCAGCATCTACATGCTGCCGCATGGTGACATCATACGCAAATATGGTGTTAGCTTTCACTGTTATGCTGATGACACCCAACTCTACATGCCCCTAAAGCTGACCAACACGCCGGATTGTAGTTAGCTGGAGGCGTGTCTTAATGAAATTAAACAATGGATGTCCGCTAACTTTTTGCAACTCAACGCCAAAAAAAACGGAAATGCTGATTATCGGTCCTGCTAGAAACCGGGCTCTATTTAATAATACAACTTTAACATTTGACAACCAAACAATTAAACAAGACGACACGGTAAAGAATCTGGGTATTATCTTCGACCCAACTCTCTCCTTTGAGTCACACATTAAAAGCTTTACTAAAACAGCCTTCTTTCATCTCCGTAATATCGCTAAAATTCGCTCCATTCCGTCCACTAAAGACGCTGAGATCATTATCCATGCGTTTGTTACATCTCGCCTCGATTACTGTAACGTATTATTTTCGGGTCTCCCCATGTCTAGCATTAAAATATTACAGTTGGTACAAAACGCGGCTGCTAGACTTTTGACAAGAACAAGAAAGTTTGATCACATTACGCCTGTACTGGCTCACCTGCACTGGCTTCCTGTCCACTTAAGATGTGACTTTAAGGTTTTACTACTTACGTATAAAATACTACACGGTCTAGCTCCATCCTATCTAGCCGATTGTATTGTACCATATGTCCCGGCAAGAAATCTGCGTTCAAAGGACTCCGGCTTATTAGTGATTCCCAAAGCCCAAAAAAAGTCTGCAGGCTATAGAGCGTTTTCATTTCGGGCTCCAGTACTCTGGAATGCCCTCCCGGTAACAGTTCGAGATGCCACCTCAGTAGAAGCATTTAAGTCTCACCTTAAAACACATTTGTATACTCTAGCCTTTAAATAGACTCCCTTTTTAGACCAGTTGATCTGCCGTTTCTTTTCTTTTTCTCCTATGTCCCACTCTCCCTTGTGGAGGGGGTCCGGTCCGATCCGGTGGCCATGTACTGCTTGCCTGTGTATCGGGTGGGGACATCTCTGCGCTGCTGATCCACCTCCGCTTGGGATGTTTTCCTGCTGGCTCCGCTGTGAACGGGACTCTCGCTGCTGTGTTGGATCCGCTTTGGACTGGACTCTCGCGACTGTGTTGGATCCATTATGGATTGAACTTTCACAGTATCATGTTAGACCCGCTCGACATCCATTGCTTTCGTCCTCTCCAAGGTTCTCATAGTCATCATTGTCACCGACGTCCCACTGGGTCATCATTGTCACCGACGTCCCACTGGGTTGGAGTTTTCCTTGCCCTTATGTGGGCCTACCGAGGATGCCGTAGTGGTTTGTGTTGTGGTTTGTGCAGCCCTTTGAGACACTAGTGATTTAGGGCTATATAAGTAAACATTGATTGATTGATTGATCAAAACGGCCGATTTGATTTTTCACTTTGCTGCCCTCAGAGGTAAAAGTTTGGACATTCCTGGCGTAAGTCAACTTTTATTGAATAAAGTTAACAAAATATCATATTACTTAATGATAATCTTCAGTTCGTTTCTCCTTATTTGCAAAGTTCCATGACTAATTTTTAGACAGCAATCCGCCTACGACTAATCTGGACATCAGTGCCAACACATTTGTGCCTAGCACCACAATCTGCATCCATGTTCATGCATGATTCAACTCATGAGAATTCATGAGACAAAGGCGACATTTTTGTTTTGCCTTTGTGTTTAAGACTATAGTATTGTAAGGCCACACCATGTGTGAATGTATACTGCATATTGCTGCTAAACAAAAAAACCTTCTACGTCTTTTGTCCTATGTCCTAAGGTCCTATGTTCTTATTATTTCGTATATTTGTCAACAAGTCTCAGATGTTTAATAAGAATGTATGAAACGGTGTTTTTGAAAATCTAGGTTTGATGCTGGAATTTAGAAATGTTTTCAGTGTTTTTACAATAAGCCCTCTTGGGAAATCGTCACCGCATGTGTCTGTAGCTTTCATGCTAATGAGCTGTGAAAGCATGTATTTCTAAGAGGCACAATCGTGCACTTGATGCACTTTTCACATACAGTACATACTGTAACTCTGTCCAACCTGACTTTGACTCAGGATTTTGTGGATCGGTGGGGGGAATACTTCGAAGACCCCTTCAATCCCACCTATACATCTCCCTGTGAGGAAGCAGTGCCTCTGGAATCTGTGGTGGACTCTACTATTTCTGGAGCTGAAGTTGCCGAGGTAGTCAAAAGCTCCTCGGCATCAGGCCTTCGGGGTGGATGAGATCCGTACGGAGTTCCTTAAGGCTCTGGATGCTGTGGGGCTCTTGGTTAACAGGACTCTGCAACATTATATGGGCATCAGCGGCGGTGTCTCTGGACTGGCAGACCGGGGTGGTGAGTCCTCTATTTAAGAAGGGAAATCGTTTCTATCGTGGGATCACACTCCACAGCATTCCCGGTAAGGTCTATTCAGGTGTACTGAAAAAGAGGCTAATCCGGATAGTCGAACCTCTGATTCAGGAGGAGCAGTGTGGTTTTCATTCTGGTCGTGGAACTTTGTAACAGCTTTTTACTCTCAGCAAGATCCTCAAGGGGGCATGGGAGTTTGCCCAACCTGTCTAGATGTGTTTTGAGGACTCTGTGAAGGCATTTACTTTAATATATATGTTGTATGCAGTTAAGAAATAATTCATGAGAGAAGAAAGTGCACGCGTGCCTGTTGCCAAGTAAAGCGTGACATCAGCGAGGGCGTTCTAATTGCTTGTTATAGCCCAGTATTGGTAGTCTGTGTAGTGGAATATTTTTACTGATAGTTAATAAAGCACATGAACTTGTGTCAATGGCTGCGTCTCTCCTTGTGCAGAAATGTGGTATACTAGGATTATTATTGATGACGACTGTCACTTTACTGAATGTTCATTAGTCTCCCGTAGTAGTAGCAGCAGTAGCATGCGTGCGTGTCTGCCACATGCTACATGCTACAGTCAAATTGCTGGAATTTTAAAGCAATCTTGTAACATTACATAAAACGTATCGGTAAAGGCATTATAACGTACATAAAAGTAATTAATCAAATTACATGTTACTTATAAAACACTGGCGATACATAATAACAGCATATAGTTTTGTTTTGTGTAATGACGTTTTTACGAAAACTGCTCATGTCCATATTTTTTTTCTCTTTTTGACATCATGAAAACCTCACATGTCCTAACTGTCTTTTCTAAAAAGTGAGGCAGATATTTTGTTTTCGAGGGAGACATATTGCTGTTATCATTAAAAAGTAAATTTTGCATAATTTGGGACCTTTATCATATCTGAGGGTCAAAACTGTTGGCTGCCAAAATAAAAGTGTCAGTGCATTTGCATGTCGGCAGGGTGGTTGCAAATGAGGATAGTGGTTGTTGTTTTGACTTTGTTCTTAAATAGAAGTTTATCCATCACCCCCTTGTTATGTTTGTTTGATATAAAGTACTGTAGAGCACTTTATTTTGCTGAAAGTGTAAAAACATTTGCTAAAATATGGACTTTTGTCGAGGATAAAAAGAATTATTTATATTTACATTGTTTCTTTTGGAGAAATTTTCTTCAATGTACAAACTTTTCAATTCAACACCCTGTTCAAGAATCAATTAGTTTTTAAATCCACTGTGTTTTGAAAAATTGAGTGCATCAAATATGCTAAATCCTCCTGCTTATCATAAAAAAAAACATGAATTTCTCGACCATTACTTTACAAACAAGAAACAAAACAATATTTTTTTTTCAGTGATACTCTACAATAAAATATGAAAAACAACTAATAGTTACACAGATTCACCAATGTTAACTTCAGTACTGCAAAGAGCCTTTAAAGCATGAATAGAAGACTGCAGCCAGAGAGACCCTATCAGCATTAAAGGGCCGACAGGTTTGAATGGCGGTCCGTGTGTAGTAGATATGGAGGCCAGTGTGTGGGCGTCAAAGCGTAGGTGTGTGTACCTGAGAAATGCGGGCCCACGCTGACAGAACTACAAAGAAAACACTGCGGCAAACTTCAACTAGTTTTTATCAGTTCAGTCCAAGGGTTCAGTGGTGGTGGCCTTGCAGCTGGGTTGAGGAACTGATTTGGTGCGGATGTCTTGCTAACTTTTTAATTTAAGGACTTAGGGGGGTTCAAGTTAAAATCGTTTTGAAATATGTATATTTGTCCATGCATTTATGTAATTTGTGGCGTATGAGGTGAGTTAACCCCTTGCAATTCCTAGGCCTGGACCAAAAACAAAGTTTCCTGTATGTGATATTGTCACACACAAAATTGCTAAAAAACAATGGTATTGTCAGCATTGAAGTTTAAATTAATCTGTAATCCACCATCCGTCCGTCCATCTTGGCGGGGGCAGCAGCCTAAGCAGGGAAGCCCACACTTCCCTCTCCCCAACCACTTCGTCCAGCTCCTCCCGGGGGATCCCGAGGTGTTCCCAGGCCTGCCGGGAGAGATAGTCTTCCCAACATGTAATGGGTCTTCTCCGTGGCCCCCTACTGGTCGGACGTGCCCAAAACACCTCCCTAGGGAGGCATTTGGGTGGCATCCTGACCAGATGCCCAAACAACCTCATCTGGCTCCTCTCGTTGTGGAGGAGCAGCGGCTTTACTTTGAGCTCCTCCCGGATGACAGAGCTTCTTACCCTATCTCTGAGGGAGAGCCCCGCAACCCGGCGGAGGAAGCTCATTTTGGCGCTTGTATCTGTAATCATAATATATAATAATGCAAGTAACCCAATTAAACGCAATAAACTGTTATCATTAGCATCTTTTACCATTGCAAATGGAAGTTCAATAGCTTTTACCTATCCCAAACAAGTAAACAAACAATACAAATAAAATGGACTCTGAATCTCAATAAACATTAAACATTTTTAAAATGCAGTTTTTTTCCGTAGTTGGAAAAAATGGGTCCAGTGTTTTTTTCTTGATGTTCTTATCAATTTCCAACAAATTCTGCACGCTCGCTTATTTGATGAATTTCTCTTGCTCATTTTGTTTGAAGACGAAATATCCCCACACTTGGCTTTTCCATCATATCTATTCTTCCTCATTTTTTTTACCCTGCGGTGCTTCTCACTAGCGAGTAGTGACTCGGAAACTCTCTTGATGCATCTTATGTGCCGAAGCTAGTAAGTTAGCGGTCCTTTCTCCGAAACTGAGACAAAGATTGTGAACAAGGGGGTTCACATGTTCTGCTATTGAATAAATGAGGTCAGGTGCTGATAGCGATGCACGGAGTGAACGCTCTTGCACCAAAACCCTGTTACGTTGGCCATTGTCAGGTAAGTGTCTTACATACTGACCACAGCTTTATATTTTCATCATTTTTGTGCATATTTTCCACATATTCGGCTAGCCAAAATTCTATTAGCCACACAGTGCTACCAAAATAACAATGTGACTTACAAATTTTACATGTTTGACTGACTTTTGACCTCTCGTTCCACAGTTTTAGAATAAAGACTCATGATTTTTATGCTTGCCATTTGCCGTGAATGGAACATTTACAGATTACGAACATAGGGCTCAAAAGGGTATGTGATTTCGCAATACATTGTGGGACAGTTGTAGCCATTTTTGCCGGCCAAAGCTTTTGTTAACATGGCTGTACTGTACCTGCGGTATGGCGTGAGAGAGCAACAAACTCATACAAACTTTTTAAAATATCAAGGGACCATACCGAGACAAACTCTTCCCTATTCCAAACGCTTGCTATCACAAAAAAAAGGTTAAATCGGTCCAATTGATCCATATGAGCATGTCTAATGGACAAGAGATTTGAGTTAGCTGCCGTCACTGTCAAAGCCAATCTTGTCTATATTTCGCAGATGGAGTCAGTTTTTATGCCGCTGAAGAATTTCAGAATGCAAAGTCTGTTAGGGCTCATTGTCCTCCATTCAAATTGCACATAATCTACGGCTTTCATTTCTTATGTATTGAAGATGGAGTGAGGCTGCCCAGCTTCATTTCATTAGCAAGTTTCCCAGAAAAAAAACAAGCCCAGTAATAGTCTTAAATACTTTGATCACTGAGCTACTTCTCTGAAAATAATACTCATTTATTTTCCTGCTTACCCATGACTAGAAGTTAACAGACGACATGCTTTTTTCCCAAAATATCATACGTTGTTTGGAGCCTGCAGCTAGGATAGGATAGGATAGACTTTTATTCATCCCACAAATCAACTTACAAGTCTGTAAATGCCGTTAACACACCAGGTGATGGCGTTAAAAGTCATGTTTGATTGTGTCACGGCTGCTATCCAGGCTGTTCGTCGTCTCCTAATTAGCAAACTAACCCGAGTTCTTTGAATTTGCTTTCACTCTGGAAATGTAAAAAAATCTCACACAATTATTATTTTTTTTTCCATAAGCGATCATGACAACAATTACGGCATTTTATGATGCATGGTACGTGCCATGTTTTGAACTTGGAGAAGAAAACTTTAGCACAGATTCTTGCATTCAGTCATGTAAATAAGCTACTCAGAGACCCGCAAGACCCACAGGGCATTGGGTTTACGATGTCACACTTTCCAGCCCTCTTGTAAAATAAAGCTGCCGCGTTGAGGCCCACAAAACCTACAGACCAGAACAGCGAGGACAACGTATACATGTGTGAGTGGACTTGAGTGAACATGCAAACAGTCCATCCCCGCACACCCTTCCTGGTGGCACCTCCGGCTCCATTTCCTAGCGCTATCAATCATGTCTGTCACATGGCTGCTGATAAACACTGAGGCCTTCAAGCTGTCACAAGCATTATTTCAGTTTTCCTGTGCTCAGAGTAGGAGAGTAAACATTTTCTTTAACTGATAACATTAAGGGAAGGGGGTGGGGGGTCTTCTTAGACAAATTCACACTGCTAGAAAAGCACACAGAGGAAAGCCAGGCCTATCTCTCAATAGCAAGGAATCTTTAAAAAAAACACAACTGAATCAAAACGGTGATCCGGATCACCCCCAAAATCTTATAACTTGTTACTTATCCCTTTTATGACATTTCCTGAAGATTAAATTAAAATACTCCTATTATTTTCTGAGTTATATTGCTAATTACCAAATAGACAGATATACAAACCTCAGCAAATAGATAAACTCTTGGTGGAGGTAATTAATCAAAGGATAAATTAAATTGAGATGTCCTTGTGTATTTCTTCCTCTATCGCTTCCTGCAGAGGGGTTACAAATACACGACGTGAACCTTCTTGTCAGTCATCCACTCGCTTAGTACCTGTGGGTGGAGGCGGGGCCAGACTTTTGGCATACAGAGTAGAAGTGAGGCGGTTTCCAAAAAAAACTAAACCGGTGTGTTGTTCGGATCATGGTTTTTCTTTTTCTTTGTGTTACTAATGAGTTTGGATGGGTCCAGATTGGTCCAGATGCCATTAAGGACAGAGTGGACATGTCCCCCACAGATTCAATGAGAAACCGATCTGTGTCCATACTTACCCTAAAGAGAGGATCAATGTTTTGTTATTTTTAGACTAATATAAATTACAGTGCACGCAGAGTACGGCGTCCGCATGCAATGCCAGTGTCGCATTCAAGGTCTACACAAATATCAGAATTTTACTAAGGGTCTCAAAGAGGAACTGGTAACTGCCGTAGGAGAATGCATGCCAACAACAGAAATTACATTTCAAAACTTTGAACAAGTTAAATTCCTTGAAATAATTGATGACTTACCCATTTCCTGGGTCGCCCCCTTGGTCTTTTCTCCCCGGTTGCTTCAGCTTTCTGTAAACACAAAGACGGAGAACACTTTTTAAGGAACACCATAAGATGCGCTAAAAGTGGTAAAGAATGTGTCATATCAGCGCACATTCAAATTTGTTTTCCATGTCGATGCAAAGGTCTAAGATTTCTGGAGGTTATTGCGAATTAAAGCATTTTAATAATTTGCAATATAATTTTTCCACATTTATCAATGGATTCAACTCATTACAACATCAAAACGTTCAGCTCATTCCACAAAATTCACATATTATCCATCATTTCACATTTTCTGCGACAACATTCTAGTAAAAATTACTAGGGGTTTTTTCAGGCTTTGTTCACACTGCAGAATATGATTTCCAAATCTTGAATTTACAGTAAGGTTTCAGAAAAAAATCCACTAGCTTGACAATTTTAGATGAAAACTAAAACTAAAATACATGTTGCAATCAAACAGGTGGTGTGTAATGAGTATGATACTTACAGTTTAGACACTTTGTAGGTCTCAACAAAAGAAAAGACTGGCACGTTAAATGAATGGCAAAAACTACAACCTGACTAAGACAACACACTATACACCACTGCCATCTAATGTCTTCGAATTGCAACTGCATGCAAAATCTACTATATAATACAAACCCGGTTTCCATATGAGTTGGGAAATTGTGTTAGATGTCAATATAAACAGAATACAATGATTTGCAAATCCTTTTCAACCCATATTCAGTTGAATATGCTACAAAGACAACATATTTGATGTTCAAACTGATAAACATTTTTATTTGTGCAAATAATCATTAACTTTAGAATGTGATGCCTGCAACACGTGACAAAGAAGTTGGGAAAGGTGGCAATAAATACTGAGTGATAAAGTTGAGGAATGCTCATCAAACACTTATTTGGAACATCCCACTGGTGTGCAGGCTAATTGGGAACAAGTGGGTGCCATGATTGGGTATAAAAGCAGCTTCCCAAAAAATGTTAAGTCTTTCACAAGAAAGGATGGGGCGAGGTACACCCTTCAGTCCACAACTGCGTGAGCAAATAGTCAAACAGTTTGAGAACAACATTTCTCAAAAAGCAGTTGCAAGAAATTTAGGGATTTCAACCTGTACGGTCCATAATATCATCAAAAGGTTCAGAAAATCTGGAGAAATCACTCCACGTCAGCGGCATGGCTGGAACCAACATTGAATGACCGTGACCTTCGATCCCTCAGACGGCACTGTATCAAAAACAAACATCAATCTCTAAAGGGTATCACCACATTGGCTCAGGAACACTTCAGAAAACCACTGTCACTAAATACAGTTTGTCGCTACAACTGTAAGTGCAAGTTAAAGCTCTACTATGCACAGCGAAAGCCATTTATCAACAACATCCAGAAACACCGCCGGCTTTTCTGGGCCCGAGATCATCTAAGATGGACTGATGCAAAGTGGAAAAGTGTTCTGTGGTATGACGAGTCCACATTTCAAATTGTTTTTGGAAATATTAGACATTGTGTCATCCAGACCAAAGGGGAAGCGAACCATCCAGACTGTTATCGACGCAAAGTTCAAAAGCCAGCATCTGTGATGGTATGGGGGTGCATTAGTGCCCAAGTCATGGATACCTTACACATCTGTGAAGACACCATTAATGCTGAAAGGTACATACAGGTTTTTGAACAACATATGCTGCCATCCAAGCGCCGTCTTTTTCATGGACGCCCTTGCTTATTTCAGTAAGACAATGCCAAGCCACATACAGCACGTGTTACAACAGCGTGGCTTCGTAAAAAAAAAAAGACTGCGGGTACTTTCCTGGACCGCCTGCAGTCCAGACCTGTCTCCCATCGAAAATGTGTGGCGCATTATGAAGCGTAAAATACGACAGCGGAGACCCCGGACTGCTGAACGACTGAAGATCTACATAAAACCAGAATGGGAAAGAATTCCACTTTCAAAGCTTCAACAATTAGTTTCCTCAGTTCCCAAACATTTATTGAGTGTTGTTAAAAGAAAAGGTGATGTAACACAGTAGTGAACATGCCCTTTCCCAACTACTTTGGCACGTGTTGCAGCCATGAAATTCTAAGTTAATTATTATTTGCAAAAAATTATGAGTTTGAACATCAAATATCTTGTCTTTGTAGTGCATTCAATTGAATATGGGTTGAAAAGGATTTGCAAATCATTGTATTCGGTTTATATTTACATCTAACACAATTTCCCAACTCAAATGGAAACGGGGTTTGTACAATCAAATGAGACTCAGTTTCACAATTATCATATTCCTCAACCAAATAAAAAGATTCCATTATGAAAGTATTGATATGACATTTGGTTTCCTAATGGTTCCCAAATATTCTCAGTTTACCCCAAATTTGTAATTTTTCATAAAATGTCCCTCGATCTTAGAACTTTTAAAAAATTACTCTCTTTTCTGCTCTGCCCCCCTCTCCTGCGTGGAGAGGTTATCAGGTCGCCACATATCATTTCCCACAGAGGAGGTGCTAGATGTTTCTGGAAATGAGAAAGTTAACGCAAAAGACAGCCTCTAAACACTGTACATTATTATATTAGTTCATAAAACTACTGTATTTGTGTGTAGTACATTCCATTCTATTTCTTCTCTAAAAAGTGTTTTTTTTTTTTTAAAGGTCATGTTATATGTTAACACTGTGGTATTTTTTTAGGGAGCTATAAAATAATTAAAATTTTAATTTAAATGAATTTCATTTAACATAAGAGTGTTTTGAATGGAACCAATTGAGCTTGTAAGTTGAGGTACTATTGTAGTATAAATACCTTATGATTATTTTAACAATACATTTTAAACAATTGTGTTGTGTTATTAAAACAATAATAATGTGTAATGCCAGCCTGGGCAATTATTGTGTGGGTTAAAAGAATAATTTCCTATTTAAATAATTACTAGAAAAAATGACAAACCCTGCAAAGCTATTTCAAAAGATAGTAGTATTTTTTGTGTTAGTGACTTATCTAATCACTCATCACAATACGGGCAGACTCATCTGCTTGGGACGCTGCATTTTTAATGGGGACATTTGATGTGGGAAAGACAACACGGTATTCAATTAATCATCAGTGCGTACTGTGTATTATATGCCTGAGCAGAAAAACATTGTGAGCGAATATCGAAATTTACCCAGCAACATATTTATGGGTGTCTGGAACAGATTAAATGGACTCCCATTATTTCCCATTGGAAAAGTTGCTTTGGTTTTCATACAATATTGAGCTTACCTGATCTTTTGAATGCAGAAATTCCACTGTTTTGCATTTGAGGTCATAAACATTTGAATAACCTCTTATTTAGTTACATAAATATAAGCAATATATTGGATTGTCAATCAAAAATATGACAAGAAGCAGATGTTTGTGTCATTCAAGTGTCGGAACTCCTCACCTTCTGCGCTGCCTTTGAAGGCCCCTTGTTCTTACTTCCTTTGGGGCGTCCCCTTGGGCGCTTGGGGACAGGCTCTCCACTGGGCTCCTAAATGGAAGAGGAGGGCATGGCATGGGTGTGGAGAACAGAAAACAGAACGTTGGTATGTCACCTCTTTTTCTCACTATATGCCCATAAACACACAGGGCAATCCCGCTTTTCAAGTATGTGCCCAAGCACATACTATCCTTCTGCGCTTTTCAAAACAAAGCCTGTTCCAATAAGAACCACATGCATTGCAAACATCCAGACCCTGCAGCCAAGCTGAATCCTGTGGAATCTGTGCAAAACACTGGGCGGGAAAGCGACCCAGCACTGAATCACATCTCTTTCAAACACATGTAACCACTTTCACGTCACGCTGTCTGGGACTCCACTCATGGAAGTTGGCCATTAAATGTCCCAGACTGGAAATATGCATAACTCTTTTTACATACATAAACATGGAGCCTGGTTGACGATACTGCAACTGTTGTCCTACTGAACTAGGCTACTAAACAGATTGGCAATGCTATTTATCAGTGGTTGTCAAACCACCTCGGAAAAAACGTGGCACTCCAAGTACCACCATAATGACCAACATTAAATACAGTAGGCCTAAGTATTCATTAAAAACAAGGCAGAGGTTTTATTTAATAAGCATATTTAACATTTTTGACCACTGTCACAATACACACAGTTTCAACAGCAACACTGTGTTTGAATATAAGAAATCAAAACACTGTACTTTAATCAAGACATTAATTGGTGTACCACTATATATGGAGCCTGCATACCACTTGTGGCACACGTACCAGTTTGAGAAGCCTGCTGTATATAATGAATCCAACAATATTAACATTAAAAAAACACACAACCAAAATATATAACAGAAAAAAATATATTTATATATTGATCCTATTAGATTGTGATTAGGCAGATACTGCTCCTACCACTGATATTAATATTTATATCCATCCGCCCATGACTCACATAGACTGGGGTGCCCAAACCTTTTCCAAAAAAAAAACAAGTAGAGAAAAAATAAAGGAAGTGTGTGGCCACTTAGATATATGTTTTGCGTCAAAAAGCTAAAACCACTGCTATGTACAGTAAGTACATTTTTTACAAAGTTATCTGACCAAAACATCCTAGTTTGGTGTTGTAGGTGACCATGGCCCCTGGCTAATTTGGGGCCAAAAACAGACTTTTTATTTTGAGGTACCCATTACAAAAAAAAAAAAATGTGTGTATTATTTTGAAATGATTTTCATACTTTTTTTTAATTCACACTTGAATTTAATTTGATTTATGTTTTGAACGAAAACAAATTCATGAGAAACTTATTGTTTATTTTTTTTGTGTGTGTTTGCAAAATAAATGTAACGTAAGTGAAACATAAATTTCCAACCCTTCCTGAGGGGACTCCAACAAGACCAGCATTAAGCAGCACACCACAACAGAACATTTAAGGGGACATTTGCCGTTATATTCTATACAGTGAAAAAGCAGCGACGGGCTAAAAAAAAACTAAAAACATCCATCCATCCATATTCTACCGCTTGTCCCTTTTGGGGTGGCGGGGGGTGCTGGAGCCTCGCTTAGCTGCATTCGGGCGGGAGGCGGGTAACATATTTTTGAAAATATCCATTGCTTTCCTCCTCTCCAAGGTTCTCATAGTCATCATTGTCACCGACGTCCCACTGGGTGTGAGTTTTCCTTGCCCTTATGTGGGCCTACCGAGGATGTCGTAGTGGTTTGTGCAGCCCTTTGAGACACTAGTGATTTAGGGCTATATAAGTAAACAGTGATTGATTGATTGATTGAAAATTTTACTAACACATCCCCAGCCAGAATTCCATCCCAGGAATACTTTGTCGTTGTGACTTGTGCAGCCCTTTGAGACATTTTTGATTAACGGCTATATAAATAAACTTTGATTGATTGATTGATTGATTGATTGATTTACTTTTTACCAGCCAGTAAAAGTTCATATAAAGTGCCATGTCATTCATTACTTTTTCCAATTCAATTTTAAAACATTTTCCATGAAAACATTGTTAGTGCAAATTAACAGGTTTAACATTAGTAAAACCTGCATGTGAATAAGATTCTAGCACATCTCCACCTATGTTTTGATCCCAGTACACCTGTTTAACAGTACTGCCGCTGTGCGCCACCAGGGACAATACGGTACACATCCATCCATCCATCCATTTTCTACCGCTTGTCCCTTTTGGGGTTGCAGGGGGTGCTGGAGACACATATCGGGAGATATTTGCCATTACATTATTTTCAATGACGGAGCAGGAAGTGGTTAGGAATATGTTTCCGGTAAAATGTCATGTGACGCACCCTGTTATTCATGACTTATCATTTTACATGTGCACTATTAGGTTACAAAGTGTGGTATCTAAAAACATGATCTGATAGCTCAGTTACAGCTCATTTTTATTACCTATTCTCAGCAGTGTGCCGTTAGGGCCAGCAATGCCTTCTCTGCTGGCCTAACATAACCAGAATTCATGATCATAATTAAAGATAACATTATTTGTTAATTTACTTTCCCTAAATATCTAAAATTATCAATATTCTTTCCATGTCATTTTATGCACGTTACAGTGCTGTTGTTTTTATTTTTAGTTTGTATCCAATCAGAATTCAGCAAGCTTATGTTGCCATGATGTACCAAATCTGCCAGAAGTCTTCAGAATCAACAATGCAGGCGTCCGTGCACTTTAAGTGAACGTGGACATACAGTTGATATACAGTTGTGATTGCCAATCAGATCACGAGTTGTTGACAGTTAGGCCTTCTAGATGGCCTCACGTTGAACGTGAAATTTATGCGTCCCGTGATTGGATACCTACCAGGATCGTTAGCGGATGAATTTGAGAACACATTGAGTTGAGAGACAGTTGCGATAGCCAATCAGATCGCAAGTTGTTGACAGTAGCTGTTCTGTTACAACTAAGAGTTGTAAACTCTTGTTGTTAAAGTGCGTCATGCTTGTCATTTAATTAACATTGTTACATGTGTATTTGTCGCCATCATGTGTATCAGGGCAGTTAATGTATCTTTGAAAAGTGTGTACTTTGAATCAAACATAAGCCAAGCAGAAAATGTTACGGTATATGTTTTAATTGCTGATGCCTTTTAATTGATTTTTTAAAATACGGCAGAAAAAAAAAACGTTTGTATACTGTTAATATGATTCAATGCACAGTGGGGTGTAAATCAATCAATCAATCAATCAATGTTTACTTATATAGCCCTAAATCACTAGTGTCTCAAAGGGCTGAAATGTGTTCCTGTATAGTATTTCTCCAGCAATTATCATCAATTATGGTATTTTGAGAGGTAATCATTGAAATCGGAGATCACTGAAGGCCTAGGTGGCAAACGCACGGCCCGCCACTGCCTATTCTATGTTATATGTGTTTTATGTTGCACGGTTGAACCAAGAAAGATTCCAAGTTTGTGAAACCATTTTGAAACAATGGCAATAAAACAATTATGGTATTTTGAGAGGTAATCAATGAAGTCTGAGATAACTGACGGCCTAGGTGGCAAACGCACGGCCCGCCACTGCCTATTCTATGTTATATGTGTTTTATGTTGCACGGTTTTACCAAGAAAAATTCCAAATTTGTGAAACCATTCTCAAACAATGGAAATAAAATAATTATGGTATTTTGAGAGGTAATCAATGAAGTCTGAGATAACTGACGGCCTCAGTGGGAAACGCATGGCCCGCCACCGCCTATTCTGTGTTATATGTGTTTTATGTTGCACGATTGTACCAAGAAAAAATCCTAGTTTGTGAAACCGTTGTCAAACAATGGCAATAAAACAATTATGTTATTTTGAGAGGTAATCAATGAAGTCGGAGATCACTGAAGGCCTCGGTGGGAAACGCATGGCCCGCCACGGCCTATTCTGTGTTATATGTGTTTTAAAAATTCCTATTTTTTGAACCCGTTCTCATACAATGGCAAAAAAAAAAGTATTCTGATATCTAATGGTGTATCTTATTAGCTTTATTTTTCAGATGGGTCAAGGGGCCATAAAAAAAAAACGAGCTGTGGCCCAGAAATGGCACCCGGGCTGCACTTTGGTAACTTCTGTCATAGGGGGAAAGATGACATTCAGTCCATGTAAAGTAAAGATAGATTAGTCAAATTGTTCAATAAGGAACCTTACCTAATTTCATTATAGAGTTTACAACTTTCTCTGAGAATAAAATTCGATGTTATTGTGACAAAGTTGATGTACAAACTAACCTTTTTGATCTTCCTGGGTCTCCCCGGCCTCCTCTTCTGGGGCTCCGCGGCCCCTGCGGGCTCCTGGGAGCTCTCGCCGGCCTCGTCCCCGCGTCCACTCATGGTTCCGCTCCTGAGGCTCCTCGCTTTAATCCACCCACACACTAAAGTGTTTTTAATGTCTGTTTTGACAAGATTTTCTTATCCACCAGGGCAGGAAGGGGGTCAAGTTTTTTTACAAGCACGCCTGGTGGAGCAGCGAGAGGTCACGGCGTAGAAGCCGAGGACAGCGAGAGCTTGGAGTCCGCGACGCCGGAGGAGCAGCGACTCAACTCGGCTACAACGTACTGCGCGGCGCAGGGCGACACAGCTCGGAAGCGTGGGCATAACCACTAGCATACACTGTCCACTCTGAAAAAGCAGAGAGAGGTGGGAGTGAACGGCTCGATTCAACAGTCGACAACAACGATAACAAAGACAGTGTCGATACGTGCGTGATAAGAGCGATATTTTTCTTGTATGTATATTTTTTTATATATGGGCTATGGCAGTGGTTCTCAACCTTTTTTTAGTGTACCCCATTAAACATTTTTTTAATTCAAGTACCCCCTAATCAGAGCAAAGCATTTTGGTTGAAAAAAAGAGATAAAGAAGTAAAATACAGCACTATGTCATTAGTTTCTGATTTATAAAATTGTATACCATTGCAAAATGTTGCTCATTTGTAGTGGTATTTCTTGAACTATTTGGAAAAAAAGATATAAAAATAACTAAAATGTTGTTGAAAAATAAACAAGTGTCTCAATTATAAATAAAGATGTATACACATAGAAGTAATCATCAATTTAAAGTGGCCTCTTTGAGAATTGTAATAGAGATCCATCTGGATTCATGAAATTAATTGTAAACATTTCTTCACAAAAAAAAGAAATCTTTAACATCAATATTTATGGAACGTGTCCACAAAAAAATCTAGCTGTCAAGCTGCATTGTTGTATTTTTTTTCACAGTTTATGAACTTAATGAAATGCATATGTTGTTGAAGTAATATTCAATTATCATATTTATAAAGGATTTTTGAATTGCTATTATTTTTAGAATATTTTTTAAAAATTTCACGTACCCCGTGGAATACCTTCAAGTACCCCCAGGGGTACGTGTACCCCCATTTGAGAACCACTGGGCTATGGGATACATTGTTGTTATACAGACTAATTATCAAAATCGGTGGATTACAATCATGTATTTTTCATTCCCAAAAAATTATTTTAACAAAATAAAGTCATATTATGAAGGGTGGGGGCATAAGATTAACAGGAAAAAAGGTGAGTATATATTTTTTTAATGTTGTAATCTTACTTGCAGTTTGCAAAAATGATTCTACCAAAAACGCTACTTGAAATTTATTAGAATAAATTAATATTATTATGAGGAAGAAACATTATATTTTAGGAGAAAAAAACACGATTAAAAAAATTCACAAAACAATGGAATGTAATTATTTTTAATGTATAATATATCACTTTGATGTATGATGCATGCCATGAAAAAGTCGTATTAAATATGAAGAAATTAATATTGTTTTTTAAATATTACTGTGAGGAAAAAAACATATTTTATGGAAAAAAAATTGGAAAAAAACACAACTGAAGTAATTCACAAAACAATGTAATGCAAATATGTTTCCAGTATTTATTAATTTTTAATGTATAATATATCACTTTGATATATTATTTATAGCATGAAAAATGTAATATTTTAAATTAATATTTTTTTAATACCATTGTGAGGAAAAAATATATTTAAAAAAAAAAAACTATTAAAGAAATTCACTAAACATCCATCAATTTTTTACCGCGTGTCCCTTTTGGGGTCGCGAGGGGTGCTGGAGCCTCTCTCAGCTGCATTCGGGCGGAAGGCGTAAATATTTTTCAAGTATTTCGTTTTTTTTAAACGTGTAATACATCACTTTGATATGTTTTTCATGCCATGAAAAAAGTCATATTAAAAATGAAGAAATGTATATTGTTATTTTAATATTATAGTTAGGAAAAAATATGCTATTTTATGAGGAGCAAAATACACAATATTAAGAGAATAAAATGTGAATATATCTTTTTTTAAAGCTTGTAATTTTACTTAATATTGCTTGGATTTACATTACGTCCGGCTCATTAAATGTGTATGGCGGTCAAGCTAGCTCTGTTCTCAATGGTTGAGGCGCTACTTAGCCTTTCTCGAAAATAATAACCGTTCAATTTGTGAAAAGGATAAATGTTTCTATAGAGTTTCTCGAGAGGTAATCAAGAAGAGCGGAAGAGTGCAAGATTTTCTGAAAGGTGACGAGAAAAGTGGCACACACTCCACTCCAAGGGAGAAGAGTCAAAGTACTTTTTAATGCCTTATTCGGTATGGCCTTTCTAAACCCTAACCCTCTAACACTGGCCGTAACCCAAACCCTTTTAAATTAAGTCTTTGTTACTTAGGATATGTTCCCCATATTATAGTGTTACCAAAAACATATAACTTTGTCTTGAATTTGAAAAAAAAACATTTTATTTTTCACTAAAGAAGGGTTCGGTGAATGTGCTTATGAAACTGGTAGGGTTTGGTACTTCCAACAAGGTTAAGAACCACTGCACTACAAAGACAACATATTTGATGTTCAAACTCATAAACCTTTTTTTTTTTTGCAATTAATACTTAGCTTAGAATTTAATGGCTGCAACACGTGCCAAAGTAGTTGGGAAAGGACATGTTCACCACTGCGTTACATCACTTTTTCTTTTAACAACACTCAATAACCTTTTGGGAACTGAGGGAACTAATTGTTCAAGCTTTGAAAGTGGAATTTTTTCCCATTCTTGTTTTAAGTAGAGCTTCATTCGTTCAACAGTCCGGGTTCTCCGCTGTCGTATTTCATAATGCGCCACACATTTTCCATGGGAGACAGGTCTGGACTGCAGGCGGGCCAGGAAAGTACCCACACTCTTTTTTTATGCAGCCACGCTGTTGTAACCCTTGTCTTGCTGATATAAGCGGGGGCGTCCATGATAACGTTGCTTGGATGACAACATATGTTGCTCCAAAACCTGTATGGAACTTTCAGTATTAATGGTGCCTTTACAGATGTGTAAGTTACCCATGCTTTGGGCACTAATAAACCCCCATACCATCACAAATGCTGGCTTTTGAACTTTGCGCCTTTAAGAATCCGAGTGGTTATTTTCCTCTTTGTTCTGGAGGACACCACGTCCTCTGTTTCCAAATATAATTTGAAATGTGGACTCGTCAGACCACAGAACACTTTTCCACTTTGCATCAGTCCATTTTAGATGATCTTGGGCCCAGCAAAGCCGGCGGCGTTGGTATTGTTGATAAATGGCTTTCGCTTTGCATAGCAGAGTTTTAACTTGCACTTACAGCTATAGCGACCAACTGTAGTTACTAACAGTGGTTTTATGAAGTGTTCCTGAGCCCATGTGGCGATATCCTTTACACACTGATGTCTGTTTTTGATGCAGTACCGCCTGACGGATCAAAAGTCCGTAATATCGTCGCTTACGTGCAGTGATTTTTCCGGATTCTCTGAACTTTTTGATGATTTTACGGACCGTAGATGGTAAAATCCCTACATTCCTTGCAATAGCTCGTTGAGAAATGTTGTTCTAAAACTGTTCGACAATTTGCTTACAAAGTGGTGACCCTCACCCCATCTTTGTTTGTGAATTACTTAGCATTTCATGGAAGCTGCTTTTATACCCAATCATGGCACCCACCTGTTCCCAATTAGCCTGCACACCTGTGGGATGTTCCATATAAGTGTTTGATGAGCATTCCTCAACTTTATCAGTATTTATTGTCACCTTTCCCAACTTCTTTGTCACGTGTTGCTGGCATCAAATTTTAAAGTTAATGATTATTTGCAGAAAAAAATTAAGTTGATCAATTTGAACATCAAATATGTTGTCTTTGTAGCATATTCAACTGAATATGGGCTGAAAAGGATTTGCAAATTATTGTATTCCGTTTATATTTACATCTAACACAATTTCCCAACTCATATGGAAACGGGGTTTGTAGATCCACTATGGACTGGACTCTCACTATTATTTTGGATCCAGTATGGACTGGACTCTCACTATTATTTTAGATCCACTATGGACTGGACTCTCACAATATTATGCTAGATCCACTCGACATCCATTGCACCGATCGCACAGGGGGGGTCCCCACATCTGCAGTCCCCTCCAAGGTTTCTCATTGTTATCCCATTGGGTTGAGTTTTTGATGTGGGATTTGAGCCGAGGATGTCGTTGTGGCTTGTGCAGCCCTTTGAGACACTCGTGATGTAGGGCTATATAAGTAAACATTGATTGATTGATTGAATCTGTTAAATGGATATGTCAGTTTTCGGGTGCTTGTCGTCGATGTTTGTTTCCATGGATGCGTCCTCGCAATACACATGACTTATTGAATGTAACCTTACCCAAGCAAAAACTATGCATATTTAGTCCTGATCTCAGTTTTACCCTGCTACACACAAATAAGTTGAAGACCTCCGTGCTTTTTCAAGTTTTCATCTGTTTTGTGGTGAAGAATGATGTCTGGAGCACAAGATAGTTTGATATGTCTGGGAACTCCCCTGACGGCTTATCCTTGATATCACTTGAAAAAAACTTTTTTTTTTTTATAAAGTACAGGTATCTATTTTTTACTCATATCTGCTTTTTACATGAAGATCTAGGCCACTTGCGTTCTCTGAGAGTTTGCTCCCTGCTCGCTGCACAACAGCCATCTTGGCTTGGTTGACCACCAAGGTTTTTTCACTTCTGGGAAGAAGTCACGTGACAAACTACAAGCAACAGGCAAAAATATTAATGTATTGTTATTATAATTTATATATTACTATGATATGTTAATTATACCATGACAATAAAGTCAGTGGATTACAAAAAAATCATTTTCACTAGAAAGTAGTTATTTTGTTACAATATTGTAATATTGCTATGAGGAAAAAAACCTACTTGCTTTTTTTGCCCCTCACTTACCCCCTTCAGAAAAACAAGGAATACAATATTTTTTATTTTGGCAGCATTGTTTTAATCTTGTATGTAATAAAAGAGAATATCTTAGTGTTTTGTTGCAAATGTGAAATTGCCTCACATTTGGATTGATTGGTTGATTGAAACTTTTATTAGTAGATTGCACAGTACAGTACATATTCCCTACAATTGACCACTAAATGGTAACACCCGAAAGAGTTTTTCAGCTTGTTTAAGTTTGGGTCCACGTTAATCAATTCATGGTAATATACATTATTGTGTATACTGGTCACAAACAAGTTTGTCGATACAAATATTAGTTTTGTGTTTGCTTTTTTATGGGGGGGGGATAATCATAGTCAATAAATTAAATGCAAAAGTCACAAAATCATTCAGTGATCTGAATAATTTCAGATAAAAATATATTGATATCGGCAATACTGGCTATGTATTTACTTAATATCGGATGGATAACAACATGTTAGCAGTATCGGCCACCTCTACAGTGGGTATGAAAAAAAAGAGGGGGTAAAACAGAATGAAAGAAATCACCTCTCCAGTGAGTGGACACACACACACACACACACACACATACATACACGCACACGCATGCACATACACACACACACACACACACACACACACACACACACACACAGGCAAAAGGAGGAGGGAGTTCTGGACTGGTTCCAGAAAAAACACAGGAGACTGAACCCTGGCGGCAGGCCAGACATGACAGACCGCATTTATGAATTAAATTCACATTTTCACACGTTTCAATGGAATTCACTGCTGCCATTGAGAGGAAAGTTCCTTCTCAATGGTAGGTTGATGCTGGCGACTATCATATCTATATATAACTGGCCAAATATAGATGTCTTATAACTTGAGATGTGTGATCGTAGAGGATAAAAATGTATCCCGCGAGACATCCTCAAATAATGTACAGTGTGTAGAATGGCGGATAATAACATATTTTGGACATTGTGTGTACTGTGCATATTTTCTTTATTATGTTTTCATATTATATTTTTTATTCTTGCATGTTTTGACTACAAAGACCTTATAACTTTCATCTGTGTGCAAATCTCCAATGGTGACTAACATTCTTTAAAAAATTGTATAAATGCGTGCATTTTGTTTGTTGCTGTGGTAGAATTCAGCTAATATTGCCATGCTTTTATTTTGAAGCTTATTTTGCACTGCATAGGAAGAAGTCCCTACGTGCACGATTTAATGGTTTAATCCAAATGTGTGTTTGTTTTTTGTGTATACAGAGCAAAAAGTGCAAGGTGTAACGATATATCAACTATTTTTCCGCTCAAACGGTACAATTGTCCTCTGGTGTGGCTCAGAGCGACTTCCTAATTGTCTACTGCACTAAGCCTTCTGGGTAATGTAGTACATTAAACATATACTTCCTAGTCTACGTGCATTCATAGATTCCTTTTTACATTTTTATCCAGGCTAAGGTAACAAAGAGCCGATTTTAATTTGCAATGCTGACCTAGCAAAGAGGCAGCAATTACATGCTTGAGATGTTGAAGTGTGATGATAATCTCTCATCCTCTTTCACTTACTTAAAAAAAAAAAAATCACTGCTATGATCGCTCTCGACAGCTCACTAATATGTTTAACGTTTGGAGGTAAATGTGTTGGAACATTAATGAATGTTTAAGATCGACAAACATTTTTCAAGTGTAAAATAAAAACTGAAAATGTCTGCAATTTGTGGATTGACTGCAGTCAATCAGGAATCCTTTGTTGCTGTTTCTTGCTGTAATTATAATCATTATAAACATTATAGCCATTTGACAATGAGCTCTGACTATGTGCTTACCCAACAGGCACAAGACATTGATATAATGTCGATTGTATGTACATGTCCTTTAAAACTGACTTTGCAAAATAGTTGTATTTGTAACTTGAGACAACATTGATTACCAATGTTAGATTCACGTTGTTGGTCGGGAAATGACCAACATTTAGAGTTAAAATCAACGTCACAACCTGACATTGAATAAGCATTGTCAAAAAGCATGTTGCTTCAACGTTGTGTTTGTGTTGTAGATCAGTGGTTCTCAACCTTTTTTCAGTGATGTACCACCTGTGAACATTTTTTTAATTCAAGTACCCCCTAATCAGAGCAAAGCAGTTTTGGTTGAAAAAGAGATAAATAAGTAAAATACAGCACTATGTCATCAGTTTCTGATTTATTAAATTGTATAACAGTGCAAAATCATTTGTTGTGGTCTTTCTTGAACTATTTGGAACAAATGATATAAAAATAACTAAAAACTTGTTGAAAAATAGACAAGTAATTCAAGTATATAAAGATTTTTACACATAGAAGTAATCATCAACTTAAAGTGCCCTCTTTGAGGATTGTAATAGAGATCCATCTGGATTCATGAACTTAATTCTAAATATTTCTTCACAAAAAAAGAAATCTTTAACATCAATATTTATGGAACATGTCCACACATTTTTTTTAGCTGTCAACACTGAATATTGCATTGCTGCATTTCTTTTCACAGTTTATTAACTTACATCCATATTTTGTTGAAGTATTATTCCATAAATATATTCATAAAGGATTTTTGAATTGTTGCTATTTTTAGAATATTTTAAAAAAATCTCACGTACCCCTTGGGATACCTTCATTTACCCCCAAGGGTACGCGTACCCCCATTTGAGAAAAACTGGTGAAGATTATTGTTTGGGAATTGACAAAAAAATTAAATGGTCAAATTAACATCGGAACCAAAAATTGATAAAACATTGTCAAAAAGCATGTTGTTTCAACATCAGGACCTAAATTCAACAACTTTGCGACGTTGTTGTAATGTCTTGTGCCTGCTGGGTTGTGTATACTTTAAAGTCTGTGTGGTGTAAAACGAGTAAAACATCAATAGAAGTATTTGTTTTCCAATTGTTGTTGAAATCCTGTGCTACTGGAAGTGACAAGGAACACTTAGAGGCCTACTGAAATGAGATTGTCTTATTTAAACGGGGATAGCAGGTCCATTCTATGTGTCATACTTGATCATTTTGAGATATTGCCATATTTTTGCTGAAAGGATTTAGTAAAGAACATCCACGATAAAGTTTGCAACTGGAGAAAAGCCCTGCCTCTACCGGAAGTCGCAGACGATGACATCACATGTTGATGGCTCCTCACATATTCACATTGTTTTTAATGGGAGCCTCCAACAAAAACACCTATTCGGACCGAGAAAACGACAATTTCCCCATTAATTTGAGTGAGGATGAAAGATTTGTGTTTGAGGATATTGATAGTGACGGACTAGAAAAAAAAATAAAAAGTACAAAAAATTAAAAAACGTGATTGCATTGGGACGGATTTAGATGTTTTTAGACACATTTACTAGGATAATTCTGGGAAATCCCTTATCTTTCTATTGTGTTGCTGGTGTTTTAGTGAGTTTAATAATACCTGATAGTTGGAGGTGTGTATCCACAGGTGTGTTGACGCCAGTGTCTCAGGGGAGTCGACGGCAGCTTTATGGGCAGCACAAGCTCAGCTGATCTCCGGTAAGAAGCGACTTTTTACCACAATTTTCTCACCGAAACCTGCTGGTTGACATTCGGTTGGGATCCATGTTCGCTGTGATCCATAGTAAAGTTTCACCTCCATGAATTTTAAACAAGGAATCACTGTGTGTTTGTGTGGCTAAAGGCTAAAGCTGTCACACCTACGGATCATGTTTTGTTTTGGTCATGTTCGGTTTGGTTTTTTTTCTGTCACACCGGGACATGGATTATTTTTGCTTTTTCGATGCAAGGAGAATACGGGACGAGCCAGACGTGACTGTGAGTACATGGTTGTTTATTAGGAATACTAAATACAAAAATAAACAAAGTAAGGGCGCTCACAATGAGGTACAAAACTTGGCTAGAAAAATACAAACAGGAAAACAAAACAACTGCTCGATGGCATGAAAGACAATGAACTAAACTTAAACTTGCACCTTGGCAGAACTATGAATAACTAACACAAAAACACTTACTGTGACCGGTACAAGGGGCATGGATAGCAAGGTTATCGAGGGTGCGTGAAGGCATGAGGCAGAATGCAAAAATCCCAGAACGATAAACAGAAAGCAAGTGACATAAATAGTGGCCGTGGTAACTAGAAACAGGTGTGAGAGGCTGATAAACGGGCCGTGACTAGGGGAAACTAATGAGTAGCTATGGTAACAAAAACAAACCAGGAAGTGAAAAGACAGAACCAAATGTCCAAAAAACCAAACCGAACATGACCAAAACAAAACATGATCCATAGGTGTGACAAAAGCTTCCCAACTCCATCTTTCTACTTTGACTTCTCCATTATTAATTGAACAAATTGCAAAAGATTCAGCAACACAGATGTCCAAAATACTGTGTAATTATGCCATTAAAGCAGAAGACTTTTAGCTGTGTGTGTGCGCAGCGCTCATATTTCCTAACAGCCCGTGACGTCAAGCGTACACATCATCATTACGCGACGTTTTCAAGAAAAAACTCCCGGGAAATTTAAAATTGCAATTTAGTAAAGTAAAAAGGCCGTATTGGCATGTGTTGCAATGTTAATATTTCATCATTGATATATAAACTATCAGACTGCGTGGTGGGTAGTAGTGGGTTTCAGTAGGCCTTTAGTTATCTCAGACGTGATGAAGTGTGAATTTGGGGACATCTGCTTGACGCAGAGGTGAATCCCACTTTAAAGCTCTGTGAGATGGATGACACAAGAACAACAATAACAAAGTAAAGTGCGTTACGCGGACGACCTTTCCCACGATCCCATACTCTAGGTCCAAATGTGCTTTCCCCGCTTCCACAGGTTAAAGTTAAACGCCATCAAGATGTTTCCTACTGGAGCGTCTCGCGTCCACACAGACAATGTGTCCACTGAGAGCACATGGTTAATTTGTGGCGAGCGTTCACTTCATTCATAAAAAAAACAGCCCCCACCCCAAAGAAGGGGTTTCTGCGCAAGCTCCGCCCCTACAGACTGAGTGGCGTCAGCGTCAAACCCACACGATCAATGGCAGCTCCGTTACCTTCAGGGTGGTTTGCGGCACAAGTCCGACCCCTTGTTGCAGCATCGTTAAACCAGAACCCCAACGTGTTATTGCGCTTTTTGCAGCCTTTGTGTCAGGAATGCACGGGAGTGAGACAGGCTGCTCCGGAGAAGCCGTGACCTTTAACCTTTTTTTTTCCTTTTTTTTTTTACCTGGAATGCTGCCTGAGCTCAATAGATATATCCAAAACAGTGCGAGTGATGTGATGCTCACCAAGACTCTCGTACGCCAACATCCAATTAATGTGTGTGAATGGAGCCATGATAAAAAAAAAGTTTTAAAAAAATCTTTAAACACTAAAAATACAACAACAACAGACAGAAGATTGCAATAATTATTTTAATATAATTATATTAAAATAAAGTAATATTATTATGAGGGGGAAAACATGCTTTTTTGTAAAGAAACAAAAGCAAAATGACGACTCAAAATCACAATAACATTTATGGTAGGTATTTTCAAATATTTTTTGTAATCATAATTTATTAAGTTGTTCGGATAAAAATCACTTCACATTTGAATCTTGATTTGTATTTATTCCAATTTTAACTCGATTGATGGTTTTCAAAAATCTTTAAGAAAATTAAAAATGAACAAAAAATTATATTATAAGGATATAAATATTTTAACAACTAACGATTCAACTCGATTAGAGAATCCATTTTTGATTCAGCACGTTTTTTTTAAGCCGTCAAAGCGCTTAGAGCAGGGGTACTCAAAATGTTTAACTCAGGGGGCCACATTAAGTTAAAACAAAACAATTTGGCCGTGCTGTACATATATATATATATATATATATATATATATATATATATATATATATATATATATATATATATATATATATATATATATATAATAATGGATTAGATTTATATCGCGCTTATATATATTTCTACCGCTTGTACCCTTTGGGGTCGCAGGGGCTTGCTGAGCCTGAATATCTATCCATATATATATATATATATATATATATATATATATATACATATACATATATACATCTGCGATGAGGTGACGTCTGGTCCAGGTGTACACCGCCTTCCGCCCGAATGCAGCTGAGATAGGCTCCAGCACCCCCTGTGACCCCAAAAGGGACAATAGGTTAATATTATTATGAGGAAAAACATGCAAGATGAGAGAGAAAAAAATTTAAAAAAATACAACAACAAAAATGGAACATTTTGATTTGAAAAGCTTGTAATTTTACCTACCAAAATTTTGAATAATATTCTGGAAATAGCGTGCATACAGTTGTAGAAAAAAATAATAATAATAATAATATATATATATATATATATATATACATATACATATATACATCTGCGATGAGGTGACGACTTGTCCAGGTGTACACCGCCTTCCGCCCGAATGCAGCTGAGATAGGTTCCAGCACCCCCTGTGACCCCAAAAGGGACAATAGGTTAATATTATTATGAGGAAAAACATGCAAGATGAGAGAGAAAAAAAATTAAAAAAAATACAACAAAAAAAATGGAACATTTTGATTTGAAAAGCTTGTAATTTTACCTACCAAGATTTTGAATAATATTCTGGAAATAGCGTGCATACAGTTGTAGAAAAAAAAAAAAAAAAAAAAAATATATATATATATATATATGAAAAATGTATCATATATATATATATATATATATATATATATATATATATATATATATATATATATATATATGAAAAATGTATCATTTTTGACAATGAATACAAAAAAGGAGAGGAAACTTTTTTTATATGTAAAGGTAATTTCACATTAATACCACTGAAAAAACAAAGTCACAATAATTCCATCATGATTGATAAAGTCCTGTTTGGTCTCATAATGTTACTACTTTTGCCTAATTGTCTGAAAATGAATTCTCTAAAATAAATACTCTCTATTATAGTCCTATTAATAATGTTAATATTCATTATGAATAAGAAAGTCTTTTGGTTGGGCTTTCAGATAAAAAAAAAAAAAAAGAATGTATTCACAGCTCAGGAAGAACAGATGAAGGTTTGACCGCTACGCCACCCAAAGACCATTTGAAGCGTCTCCCCTCCAGACATGTCCCACAAGCGGCACATATGTCATCCATTTACGCCACACTGCGCTGAAAGACCATGTGCCAAACACTTAAGACCGTTGAAGAATTCCTGTTTCTATCTCAGATTACAAAATTTGCTGAAAGATTTTTTATTTTTTTGTGGATAAAGACACCAGAAGATAAAGTGAGCCATACAGATATCAAGCAGTTGGAATTGTATTTGAATACCAAAAATGACAAAAGCGCAAACAGAATCCACGACAGCATTGAAAAATAAAAGTGTCTTTTTTTGCACGAGGGGATTTGCCACTACATTCTTATCTGTGGCAGAGCAGGAAGGGGCTGGATATATGTTTGTGGATTTTGTGTGGAGTTTGTGGATACTGTATTTGTTTGTGTCACCGTGTGCATGTTTTCATGTTGTGTAACTAGAACGTAATCATGTTTATGTCGATTCACGCTGCTAAGTGATAATGATGAAGTTAACAATACTGCATATGTCAACATAAACGGGCCCTATGGCTCTCAAATTGTATGTCCACTAAATCGGTCAACCATGTATTTTGACGTCAACTTAAAGGGGAACTGCACTTTTTCTGGAATCTTGCCTATCATTCACAATTATGTAAGACAAGAACACATATTTTACTTTTTTTATGCATTTTAAATAATAAATAAGTTAGATCAAAAGTCTGCTTACAATGGAGCCGCTCTATATTTCTGCCTATAAATCCCTTAAAAAAGATCCAAACACCTCCATTAAGATGTTGTATACATGATGTAATTATATATGTTATGTAGTAACAGGTACATTTATAATAACATTTAATATTTATGTATCTTGATCATTTTAAGAATATGCGGCGCATTCATTTCAAAAACGTATCACAATCTCAAAATTTGCCTTTTTTTTAACCACCTCACTGATTACTGCCCACTGCAGACTTCATGAGGGACAACAAACATACTAAACATCACTTACTGTACAAGGTCTGTTGTCATTAGGATGCCGACTGCTCGGATGTTCTTATATTTCCGTTTAAATGAAGAATGACTGATTATGAGTCGAACCAAGCGTCTTTTTGTGTCGTTCTCGCCAATTCAAGGTCTAAATTGGCTGTCAAAGTGTACCAACTTGTGGGATTACATTCTCGTCCTTCACCTGTCCAGGTGAGAGGCGCGATTTATGATCTACAATAAACTTCCATGAGCAGTGAAGCAAGGAAACAGCTGACCACTAAATTACGTAAATATTGTGTGTGTTAGCGCTTATGATAACAATATCATAATACTTGGTTAATATTCAAGTCGTGAAATGTAAATGTTGGCGCTTTTTGGATGTTTTTTATTGGGTTTTATGGGCGGAATAGAGGACTTCCCATTTGGTCCGCTGTAAGATGACTTTTATTAATTTTTTTGAATGCAGTAAAAAAAATATACACGAAATGCAACCATCATCATGTCTTTCATAATGATTGTGAACGATGGGCAAATTTTAAAAAAAAGAGCCTTTAGTCGGGCACTTTACCAGTGATTCTCAAACTGTGCTACAGCTCTACCAAGTGGTGTGCCAAATAATGACTTCATTAAAGTACAGTGTTTTATTTTCCTATATTTAAACACAGTCTTACCGTTCAAACTATGTGTATTGTTACAGTCGCCAAAATATTACCTGTACTCGTTAAATAAAACCTTTGCCTTGTGTTTAATGAATACCTGGGCCTGCTATGCTACTGTTGTTTAATGTTGGTCATTATGGAGGTACTTGGAAAGCCAAGTTTTTTTCTGAACTGGTACTCTGTGAAAAAAGTTTGAGAACCATGTGGTATATATACAGTACTTTATATATTATTCTTCTCTCTCATTCCGTCCAAAGGCGGGAAGAATATGTGCTGATGAGGAGACAGGAGACAAAGTGGGCTGCAGACAGACTTGAGTCTCACGTTGGGAATTGCTGTCAGAAGCACACGGTCTTCAGTCTGAGTACATTCCTAACCTTCCAGCAGTCAACTATTTCATCCTCATACATGGTGCAGGGATCCGAGTGTGACATTCCACAAAACACAGGATCCATGAAGATTAAGGAGGCTGGAATGTGGACAAAAAGCAATAAAAAATATTATTTTAAATAAAGGCAGCCTGTCCCCATCAGACAAGCAGTGGTGAAGTTGTACACAAAATGCTTAAAAAGGAAAAAAAATGGGATGTTATTGTAATTTGGATTCACACAAGCAGGATGTCCTCTGGTAGCACAGGTCTGACCTGACCGAGTTGCACTGCGACCTTTGACCTGAGCTGTTTACATGGTGACCCCATGGTGGGTGGTTTATGGACTCACTTCCCCGGCTGCAGCTTCATATGGTTTGTGTCTGCGCGGAAATAGGCAGCTCAATTTGACAAAACTGTCTTTTCGGGGGATTTTAATGACCGTGAAGGGCTCTTACGTTCCCTAATTGACACAATATTGGATCAAAACATATTTAAAAGTATATATATTTTTAAAGATTCAAACCATTGAATTCCTTCATACATTTTGTACTTTACCGATATTATTATATTTTTTTAAAATCACAAAAGATGAATATTAAATGTTAATTCATGAAGTGATGATCTAATATGAATTTAATTAATATATACTGAGTGTATGTAAATTAATAAGCAATTATGATAAATAATCATCATCTCGTTCCATCTTCTCGTAGAAGGTTGGATGTCATGGTTCTCCGGTAGCACCGTTTTTTGAGGTGTTATTTTACAGTTTTGATAGCATTTATTAATCTATGTTGTGATGTTGTCAACCCATCTGCGTCTTTTCCTTTTCCCATTCTATTTTCCCCTCCAGGAGTTGACTTTGACACAGATTATGTGTCAAGATCGTGGAGGCAGCTTTGGCCAAATGACCCCGAGATGCAGCAGACGGCAGGCAGGCGGCAGGCAGGCGGCAAGTAAAAAGAATGTTGTTTCATATGAACAGAAAACACACTCAGAAAAGGAGTGAAGACAAGAACAAAAGAAGACAAGTGCAACTAAAAAGTGAATGTGTGTGTGTGTGTGTGTGTGTGTGTGTGTGTGTGTGTGTGTGTGTGTGTGTGTGCGTGCGTGCGTGCGTGCGTGCGTGCGTGCGTGCGTGCGTGCGTGCGTGCGTGCGTGCGTGTGTGTGTGTTTGTGAGATGATTTATTTTGGAAAACCTTGTTACATTGTTTAATGCATCCAGCAGGGCATGGCAACAAAATTAGGCATAATTATGTGTTAATTCCACGACTGTATATATCGGTATCGGTTCATATTGGAATCGATAGTTAAGAGTTGAACAATATCGGAATATCGGCAAAAAAGCCATTATTGGATATCTCTAATTTTAATGCTACGTTGAATATTACTTCCCATCATAGTAAAAGTGAATGACTTAAAAATAAATATTTATTTGCTTCTAAAAGGTGCCACGATTTTAAACACCCCAAACAAATATTGTTATTTTACCAACTTTAAAATATATCACGCCACAATACTTTTAACAATAATACCAAAAATACTCTAATCATGTCTTTGATTATGTGGTTTAATGAAGGTTTTAAGCCACATCACACAGTTAAAAAAGATGAACAATTAGTTTGGTATGAATGCTAAATGTTTAAAGCTAATAATACCAATGTTTTTGAGATTTTGCCACACAACTTTTAAAACCTCCTGCGTAGTACTGCAAATACTCATCAAATTGGTGAATCCCATTCTCTGTCCATCTCGATTCACTTATTCCCAGTATGTCAGTACTTAACCTTGCCATTTCGTTGACTAGATTTTCCACTTTTCCTGGTTTGTATCATGTTCTTACATTCCAAGTTCCAATCTTCAAGATGTTCCTCCTGGTTTTCAGATGAGTCACATCATCTAAGGGCCTTCAACGCTGGTTTTGAGGCTCCAGTTTGATTAAGCCTCTTCTTATTAAGCTGAATGTCTTCTTCTTTCCTGCTGCTATTTGCAGGGGTCCCAGCATGACTCTCAACTGAGTGAGGTCCCGGTCCTTTCTGAGGTGACTGACCATTTGTTTGTTCTTGCCAAGACCATGCTCGAGTGTACCCCTGCTATCTGGGCCAGAGACCATGCTGGCTCCTCTGTCCTGTCCACCAGGTCCAGTTCACATGCACTTAGAGAGGATGGCATTTCTCTGTCTACGTCCACTGGAGCCCGACCGCCCTCACTTAGTTTGGCATACCAGTCGAGGCAAAGTCTGGTATGGCCAAAGGTGTGCCCGCCCGTTTACTTGGAGCCATGAGTGAGAGATTCAGGGTGGTGAAAGCCCAAGCATTAGTTTGCCTTATCATGGATATGTGAGGTGCTACTCCTCAAAAACAACCCCTATTCTCTATATTATTAATACACACCTATATAATACACTGTATAAACAGTACACTTTTAATGAATAACTCATACATTAAAAAATATATAATTTATTGTTTAAAAAATGCAAATCAAATCATTTCAATAACTACCAAATATTAAACAAAAAATTGATTATTCATTAGAATAAATGTAATGGGGCTTCACGGTGGCAGAGGGGTTAGTGCGTCTGCCTCACAATACGAAGATCCTGCAGTCCTGGGTTCAAATTCAGGCTCGGGATCTTTCTGTGTGGAGTTTGCATGTTCTCCCCGTGAATGCGTGGGTTCCCTCCGGGTACTCCGGCTTCCTCCCACTTCCAAAGACATGCACCTGGGGATAGGTTGATTGGCAACACTAAAAAATGGGCCCTAGTGTGTGAATGTGAGTGTGAATGTTGTCTGTCTATCTGTGTTGGCCCTGCGATGAAGTGGCGACTTGTCCAGGGTGTACCCCGCCTTCCGCCCGATTGTAGCTGAGATAGGCGCCAGCGCCCCCCGCGACCCCAAAAGGGAATAAGCGGTAGGAAATGGATGGATGGATAAATGTAATGAAGTAGTTAGTAATCACGAGACTAGTAAGAAGCAAAAGTCTGCATAACCTGTATAATATACATATATGGTAAAAATTAAACATACATTGAACAAAAATAATATACATTTAAATAATAATTAATTAACTTATGCAAAAAAGGCTATAACTAAAATCCATCCATCCATTTCCTACCGCTTATTCCCTTTTGGGGTCGCGGGGGTCGCCGGCGCCTATCTCAGCTACAATCGAGCGGAAGGCGGGGTACACCCTGGACAAGTCGCCACCTCATTGCAGAGCCAACACAAATAGACAGACAACAATCACACTCACATTCACACACTAGGGACAATTTAGTGTTGCCAATCAACCTATCCCCAGGTGCATGTCTTTGGAGGTGGGAGGAAGCCGGAGTACGCGGAGGGAACCCAAGCATTCACGGGGAGGACATGCAAACTCCTATGTTATAAATAAATAATACTTATATAAAAATGTATAGTGAATCTAAAATTTAAATCATTGTGTTATGTTCATACAAACATATTTCGATTGTATCATGTATATGCATTAAAACAGTGGTCCCCAACCGGGCGCAATTGCTGCACAGAAACATTACTTAATGTATAAACTACCGCATTTTCTCCGACCTAAATTCCGCCTGTCCCATTTAACACACCAATGAGCTGGTTAAAGGGGAACATTATCACCAGACCTATGTAAGCGTCAATATATACCTTGATGTTGCAGAAAAAAGACCGTATATTTTTTTTACCGATTTACGAACTCTAAATGGGTGAATTTTGGCGAATTAAACGCCTTTCTATTTATCGCTCTAGGAGCGATGATGTCAGAACGTGATGTCACCTAGGTAATAAAGCCGCCATTTTCATTTTCTCACACACATTACAAACACCACGTCTCAGATCTGTTATTTTCCGTTTTTTCAACTATTTTCTGAAACCTTGGAGACATCATGCCTCGTCGGTGTGTTGTCGGAGGGTGTAACAACACGAACAGGGAGGGATTCAAGTTGCACCACTGGCCCGAAGATGCAAAAGTGACAAGAAATTGGACGAAATTTGTTTTATAATACGAGGGTGTGGGTAAAGCCGACGAAATTGTCAGTTGTTTGTTACGCACACTTTACCGACGAAAGCCATGCTACTACAGAGATGGCAAGATTGTGTGGATATCCTGCGACACTCAAAGCAGATGCATTTCCAACGATAAAGTCAAAGAAATCTGCCGCCAGACCCCCATTGAATGTGCCGGAGTGTCTGCACATTTTACCGGCGGTGCTAAGGCAGACATGGCACAGAGATGTGTGGATAACCTGCAGATGCATTTCCAACGATAAAGTCAACAAAATCCCAAAGGTGAGTTTTGTTGATGTTATTGTCTTATGTGCTAATCAGACATATTTGGTCGCGGCATGACTGCCAGCTAATCGATGCTAACATGCTATTTAGGCTAGCTGTATGTACATTTGAAATTATATTTACATCCAGCGTTTCCTTCCACCCACATTTAATGCCAAACAAACACTTACCAATCGACTGATTTAAATTGATCCAGTGTCACAAGATGCGAAACTTCCGATCGTTGGTCCGCACATTTTACCGGCGATGCTAAGGCAGACATGGCCGAATAGCGTCAATAGCTATTCGCTCAATAGTTTCAGTTTATTATTCAATTTTGTTTTCGCTATCTGCCTCCATACTCCAACCATCCGTTTCAATACATGCGTAATCTGTTGAATCGCTTAAACCACTGAAATCTGAGTCCGAATCCGAGCTAATGTCGCTATATCTTGCTGTACTATCCGTATTGGCATCACTGGATGACGTCACAGGAAAATGGACGATGGTTTCGCAGATAGCGAAAATAAGGCAATTTAAAGCTTTTTTTAGGGATA
Source organism: Nerophis ophidion (assembly GCF_033978795.1). Taxonomy (NCBI): domain Eukaryota; kingdom Metazoa; phylum Chordata; class Actinopteri; order Syngnathiformes; family Syngnathidae; genus Nerophis; species Nerophis ophidion. The sequence continues at coordinate 26,287,438 of NC_084620.1, read as the reverse complement.
TTCCGGGACGCATAAAATTTTGAAAAAAACTTCAAAGAATAAAATAAGCCAATGGGAACTGATTTTTGTTGGTTTTAACCCTTTCGAAATTGTGATAATGTTCCCCTTTAACAGATGTACATCACAACTCCTTTATATTACAACTTCAGCTTTATAGTGAGTTCATTTTTCATGCAAATTTTTTTTTTTTTTTGCTGTTTTTATGTGCCACACATTGAAAGTCGGTCCGTGAAAATAATCCAACCGGTCCCTGGTGGAAAAAAGGTTGGGGACCCCTGCATTAAAGTATATGTTTTACATCAAGTATTTGAAATATTTCACAATATTATGTCAGACCCACTCAACGTCCATTGCATCCGGTAACCACATTTGCAGTCCTCTCCAAGGTTTCTCATAGTAATTTTCATCAATGTACCACTGGTTTGTGAGTTTTTCCTTGCCCTTATGTGGGCGCTGAACTGCATATGTTGTTGTGGCTTGTGCAGCCCTTTGAGACACTTGTGATTGAGGGCTATATAAATAAATATTGATTGATGATTGATTGATGGATATGTGTCTTATAATTGTTTGCTTTTTGTGTCCAGACTTTAGGGACAACAATACCTTCTTTAAAGTAAATACAGCTCTGGTATGTCTATAGAAAACATTTTTATTGTCTATTTATACTTTTATATATTCTATATCAATATTCTTTTTTATACTTTTTTTATATTTCAAACTTTCCAAAGCATTATTTATCGTGCTCTTTTTTTTTTAGCACGTGAACTATGCCCCATGTAACTGTGGATAAAGCACTTAGGAAGTCAACATGAGGAAAACAAATGTTTTTTGTTGTATTTTCATTTTTTTCAACCGAGCAGTTGAATTCCAATGGATTTGTGGAATCCAGGGACCACACCCCCCCAGAGGACAGAGGTCCCATCTCAAAAGGACTCTTTGTCAGCGCACATGGAGGTAAAATGCCTCTGAACACTTTTATTTTTTCCAGGAATCCGATTCGAAATGTGTTTTACACATGAAAGGAAGAGAAGCCGTGAAATGATGAGGGACATACCTGTGCTGACATTGTGGGGCAGCCTGCATACCCTGGAATAGTCACTGACTGTCAGGGGACAACATAAAGGGCTGCCTGCCATGGACTATGTAAAATATACCCTCTTCTCTTCAACCACACTGGTAACATCAGCTGGCCTTTTGGTGTTCTTCTCATATTGTTGCTTTCAAAAATGTAACTTTGAGCAAGTTGAAGACAGACACTTTATTAGGGATTCCAATTAAAAGCAAAATGCTGTATGTGATACATTTTTAAACTTGTTTTTCTGGTTTTAATCTCATGACATAATTTGAATTTTGAACCTTAAAATCATAAAACAAATATAAAGCAGGGAAACAGCGTCCTCTGCTGGTTAAACGAAGGTAATGCTATTAAATGGCAAGATGGATGGATAGATAGATAGATAGATAGATAGATAGATAGATAGATAGATAGAGGTTTTCATTATCTAATGAACCCAATTATTGTATTTGTTATCTGACACTATTTTTTTTTTTTTTTTTTACTAAATTATAAATTATTCTATTTAGGATAAATGATAGACACTGGATTTCAATAAATAGCGATGAATGAATCTGACATGGTAGTTTTCATCAAATATTGAGAAAATAATAGATTCAGGATAAGTGATATTATTTCCCTTCAACAATAAATTCATAATTCAGAATAACTGATATCAGACACTGTTTTTATTTAATAATAATCAATGAATACATTCAGCAAGAATGCTGTCAGACACTGAGGTTTATATCTTGAAATTAATCAATGAATTTAAGGCAAATTATATCAGACACTGGTTTTCATTGAATATTGATAGAGAAACAATTTCAAGAAGAATGATGTCAGACAATGTGTTTTTTTATTAAATAATGATAAATGAATACATTCTGGATAAATGATGTCAGACACTGAGGTTTTTATGATGTAATGAGAAATTAATTAATTCAGGATGGATTATATCAGACACTAGTTTTCATTGAAAATTAAAACATTAATAAACTGAAGGATGAACGATATCAGACAATGTGGTATTCAATAAATGAATTAAGGATAAATGATATTAGATCCTATTTACACTTTTTCTGAAACTGGCTCCTATTAGTTTTGGAATTGCATTCACTGTATTCAGTATTGACTAAGTTCCTTGCTCAATATTGATATGTTAACAATTTTAAAGGTCATTTTGTAAATGACCGCTGAAGGAATGGAAAAAATCTCATTCCCTTCAGAGTTGTCAGAGTTCACATGTTCCAGGCCCGTCTCAGCAGGCGGATGTTTAAATGTTCACTAATCCGCATTTAGAGCCTACAGGCCTTTGCTATGACATCAACCCTTCCTCTCCTGCACGCACACACAACTTCTACTACTATTTATAGACCTATTAGGACCTCCAATGACTGCATCCATGCCTCACAAGGTGCCAGATGTTTACGGAGGTGAGGATATAAAGCGACAAAATCTGCACTGAAGGAACTCCTATGTCTGATATGTGTCACATATAGTACATCCAGTATGCACAGCGCTTCACTTTTTCCACATTTTGTTATGCATCAGCCTTATCTCACAACGGAATACATTCATTTTCCCCTCAAAATTCTACACACAATAGCCTATAAGAGTATTCACAGCACTTCACTGTTTCCACATTTTGTTATTTAACAGTTATTCCACAATGGAATACATTAATTTGTTTCCCTCAAAATTCTACACACAATACCCTATAAGGACAAGATCAAAACGTGTTTTTTTTTGTGAGAATCTATTGCAAATGTATTAAAAATAGAATATAAGAAATCACATGTACATAAGTATTCACTGCCTTTGCCATGAAGCTTAAAAGTGAGATAAGGTGCATTCTGTTACAACACTTGAAGCGCGGCGCTTCCTTGTTTGACACCTTTTTGACACGTAACAACAAATTCCAACTGTGCCTGTAATTCCACATTTTTCGCACCAGAATTCCCCAAAATTTGAAATTTTACACAAATTTAAAAAATTCTACTTTTCACCAATTTCTATATTTTTAATTACACATACAGTGGGGCAAAAAAGTATTTAGTCAGCCACCGATTGAGCAAATTTTCCCACTTGAAATGATGACAGAGGTCTGTAATTTTTTATCATAGTTGCACTTCAACTGTGAGAGACAGAATGTGAAAAAAAATCCAGGAATTCACATTGTAGGAATTTTAAAGAATTTCATTGTAAACTATGGTGGAAAATAAGTATTTGGTCACTTCAAACAAGGAAGATCTCTGGCTCTCACAGACCTGTAACTTCTTCTTTAAGAAGCTCTTCTGTCCTCCACTCGTTACCTGTATTAATGGAACCTCTTTGAACTCGTTATCTGTATAAAAGACACCTGTCCACAGCCTCAAACAGTCAGACTCCAAACTCCACTATGGCCGAGACCAAAGAGATGTCAAAAGACATTAGGAAAATAATTGTAGACCTGCACCAGACTGGGAAGAGTGAATCTACATGAAGTAAGCAGCTTGGTGTGAAAAAATCAACTGTGGAAGCAATTATCAGAAAATGGAAGACATACAAGACCACTGATAATCTCCCTTGATCTGGGGCTCCACGCAAGATCTCATCCCGTGGGGTCAAAATGATCATGAGAACGGCGAGCAAAAATCCCAGAACCACACAGGGGGACCCGATGAATGACCTGCAGAGAGCTGGGACCAAAGTAACAAAGGTTACCATCAGTAACACACTACGCCGACAGTGAATCGAATCCTGCAGTGCCAGACATGTCCCCCTGCTTAAGCCAGGGCATGTCCAGGCCCGTCTGAAGTTTGCTGGAGAGCACATGGATGATACAGCAGAGGATTGGGAGAATGTCATGTGGTCAGATGAAACCAAAATAGAACTTTTTGGTATAAACTCAACTCGTCGTGTTTGGAGGAAGAAGAATACCGAGTAGCATCCCAAGAACACCATACCTACTGTGAAGCATGGGGGTGGAAACATCATGCTTTGAGGCTGTTTTTCTGCTAAGGGGCAGGACGATTGGTCCGTGTTAAGGAAATAACATCGTGAGATTTTGAGCCAAAACCTCCTTCCATCAGTGAGAGCTTTGAATGGTTGACCAAATACTTATTTTCCACCATATTTTACAAAGAAATTTTTTCACATTCTGTCTCTCACAGTTGAAGTGTACCTATGATGAAAATTACAGACCTCTGTCATCATTTTAAGTGGGAGAACTTGCACAATCGGTGGTTGACTAAATACTTTTTCTGCCCCACTGTATTTCTTTTAAAAAAGAAAATTTTTAATGGGATTTTAATGTCTACATTTTTGATTTTCTTTTATTTAATAAAAATGGAAATCTACCATCTCTGCTTATACCCAATGGAAAATAGTACGACACATACATTTTTATCCATTAAAATTTAAACATGTTTATAGTAAGAACATCTACATATGTAGACTTTTAAATGCTTTAAAAACATGTTTTATTATTATTCAAATTTCGTTTTTGAGAAACATGGTGAAGTGAAAATTTTAAAATGAACTCCATCCATTCATCCATTTTCTACCGTTTATTCCCTTTTGGGGTTGCTGGGGGCGCTGGCGCCTATCTCAGCTACAATTGGGCGGAAGGCGGTGTACACTCTGGACAAGTCGCCACCTCATTTGAATTAAAATGTATCAAGCAAATCTTTTTTTTTAAACTACATACATTCGGGGCCTAATTAACAGATAGCGATCAATTTTCAAACTGTGTTACGTGTTCGATGGCTCTATCTACTCGTACGCCAAATCACTTAAAAAAAAAAAGTGTTTTAGTTTTTTTTTAAGAACCCTTAATTAAATTTAGTAATGAAGTGACTGGAGTCGTTATCAAAGGTTTATCAGTCTTCAATGGAAGTCGTTATATTTCAACTACTGTAGGCCGTAGTCAAAGCCAAAATAAAGAATTAAGACTGTTTTACTCTGTCATTTCTATCACTCAACACAAGAGTTGGGGAAAATAATCAATTTCGAGATGCATTGCAATTCGGACGAGGACGATTACAAAATCAATGAGTACACATCAATAATGGATATATTTATTGTGAATAAAGTAATACAGATAGTTCTAAAGTTTGGCAGACTGCAGAGATCCACTTCACCGAGAGATCTGACCAGCTCTTTTATTTTACGGCTCTTTTGTTCCAGTTTTGCACACATTTCTATTAATTCAATAAATGTGCGCATTATTTCAATTTATTATTTTCACTTATTACAATTGCACTGTTTTTAAAAGTTGCAATTGATAAACGCTCATTTAGTTAAACAAAAATAAATATAAAACTGCATCCGTATACATAAATTAAAGATGCATCAATAATCAATTTTTAACCGAATCGCAGCTCCTGAATCGTAATCAAATCGCGAGGTGCCCAAAGATTCCCACTTCTACTCGACATGTGTGGGAACTTAATTTTCTCCACATTCTCCCCTTTCCCAGCCTCTCAGCCAATCAAGGCGCAGAAAGCATGTAAACAAAGCGGAACATTGGCAGCGAAAGCTGCACATAACAATGATGCCTTCAAGGACATGGGAAACCACAACATCTGGTAACTGTTGAATAAAAGTACACAGACCCCGTCTGTTACAAAATGAATCAAATACAAATAAAATAAACAGGTGTTTTATTTTCCCATATTCAAACACAGTGTTACTGTTCAAACTGCATGTAATGTTACAGTGGCCCAAAATATTAAAAATGCTTGCTAAAAAAACATCTGCCTCGTTTTTATAGAATACTTCGGCCTACCATGTTACTGTATATCAATGTCGGGCATTATAAATGATAAATAAATGGGCTGTACTTGTATAGCGCTTTTCTACCTTCAAGGTACTCAAAGCGCTTTGACACTACTTCCACATTTACCCATTCACACACACATTCACACACTGATGGAGGGAGCTGCCATGCAAGGCGCCAACCAGCACCCGTCAGGAGCAAGGGTGAACTGTCTTGCTCAGGACACAACGGATGTGACGAGGTTGGTACTAGGTGGGAATTGAACCAGGGACGCTCGGGTTGCGCACGGCCACTATCCCACTGCGCCACGCCGTCCCGTTACAGTGGTACTTTGAGCTTTGAGAGCCAAGTATTTTCTGAGGTGACCTAGTGGTTAGAGTGTCCGCCCTGAGATCGGTAGGTTGTGAGTTCAAACCCCGGGTCATACCAAAGACTATAAAAATGGGACCACTGCTTGGCACTCAGCATAAAGGGTTGGACTTGGCCAAGGGTTGGAAATGACCAAAATTATTCTCGGGTGCGGCCACCGTTGCTGCTCACCGCTCCCCTCACCTCCCAGGGGGTGAGGATGATGGGTCAAATGCAGAGGAGAATCTCACCCCACCTGGTGTGTGTGACAATCATTGGTACTTTAACTTAAATGTAAAAAAAATAAGAGTTAACTCATTAATTGCACAAAAAAAATTCCATTCCTCAGGTATAATGAACGCATAATAACACTGAACAATGCTGTGTGTATGACATTCTGACAATAAAATTGCCTTTGTCTACAAATATTGGGGTCTTTTTTATCATGAATAATCCAAATTCAAAAGTATGATTAATCTGATTAAAAACAATCATTTGCACGTAAAACACAAAACAACAACAACAAAAGTCCAATCTGGTTGGCAAGAGGAAGTGGCAATTGTTGTGAGGACTTGTGCAATCAGGCAATTCAACCTACTTCCTCACAGGACTCTCCCACAGTAGCAATAAACCACAGAAAAAAAAAAGCCTGTGAGTTTTTCCTCGACGGCGAGTGTTTTTCCAAGAGGATAAACATTTCCAGCCAGGCTGAGACATTCCTTGCATTGCTTTGCACCAAACATGGACTCTCTGTGTCATAAATCAATGTTCTGCACTGGCCAGGCCTTCAATCAAGGCTGAGAATTGCTCTTCCTCTGACTTGTTCACAAGAAGTCCCTCCCTCCTGTGCACTGGAAAAATACACTATGCTGTCAACCTGAACATCATAAAAAGTGTTACTCCTACGAGGCCTGGAAAGTAAATTTCTTTTATCATTCACCCAACAACTGAAATTTATGACTTCGGAGAATTTCATCCTTTTCTTCCCACTTGCTGTCAACAAGTACACTTGGTCCACACACTACAAACTGTGTAGACAAAAAAAGCTGTTCAAAAAAATACTTCATCAAATATATGATTTGCAAACACACTTCTTTTGCCAAGCAGATGCTGACACAATTAGCATGTGAAAGTAATAGTGGTTAAATCCCCAGAGAATGTAGGCAAAAAATGAAATATATATTATATATAAAATTATTTTAGTCCAGTGGCGTCTGGACTTACTGTATAGGCAAAAATGCACATATTATACAATACACATTTTTTATTTATTTTTTAATATTGAATACACAAGATGGATATATCTAAATACCAAATATGTGTCATAAATATTTTTTATGTATTTGTATATATATATATATATATATATATATACACACATATACTCAGATGGGCGGAAGGCGGGGTACACCCTTGACAAGTCCATCTATCTTCTACCGCTTATTCCCTTTGGGGTCGCGGGGGGCGCATCTCAGCTACGATCAGGCGGAAGGAGGGGTATACCCTTGACAAGTCACCACATCATAATTATAATAATACACTATGATAGTTTAATAAAAATAATAGTTGGTTTGAACGATTCTAATATTTACTTTAGTTAATTTATAGTTAAATATATGTATAATCTCTGATGAAATTAACTCAATTTCCATATTTTTTCGTAAATGAAATCTTAAGTAGTTAGATTTAGGACAAAACAGGTATAATATTTTTATAACAATATAAACACAAATATAATAAAAACAGTATTAATACAAACTATTATTCCTAATATCTGTGAGTAATTACTCATTGGGCTCACCAACTCTGACCCTTGACCCTAAAACATCCATTTGCGATTAGGTTCAAGAGGATATAGAGACACTTTTGATACAATGACTAAAAGTAAAAATCACTTTTAGAAGTACAACTGGAAAGTACAACAGAAAAAAAAAAATCACATGTCAAAATACTGGATTTTTTAAATATATACAATATATATTCACTTCACAGATACTATACTGAGAGAAGCTTGGCAGGGGGTCCTGGCTGGTCCACCCTTGGTGTAGCTGACATGAATCCATGCTCGCAGCGCACTCTGCCTCCTGGTGGGCTCTGAACAAACCCTATTTGGATTTTTTTAATTCCAGAAAATCATAACACAGGGGTTAAGAGGTTACCAAAAGTAGAGTAATTTATAATTCATGATTTGGATTTGTTTTATGCAAGCAAAATTAATATTTAACATTGAATTGAAGTAGTTTTAACACACCTTGATTTAAAAAAAACGTGACAAGACGTGACATACTTCAGATATTTTATTCATCCACGGAAAGCTGTGAAAATCACTATAAAGCAATTAGGAAGAAATAGAAAATAGTCCCACTTGTGCATTATTTGCCAAAAGCAATCCACATGTTCTGTTGAATCCTAAAAAGCATCAAAGATACACCCCAAATATAGTCTCCCTTCTTGCACTTCCGCAAATTACACTTAGCATTTTGAGTGTGTGTGAAGTATGGCTAATGCAGTGCGCTGTTAAGTTGTTGGACTCAGAATGTCCAAAATGGAGAGTGTGCAGTGACCCTTTCCACCCTCGATAGTCGTCAACTTGGCTATGTGGCGGATGAAGAATGGGATAAACTTCTAGTTGCAATACCACAAAGGAGTGAAAAGGAAGTAAATATTGCAATCGTCACTTCAGGTAAGTGTGCAACTGTAATAGATTCAGGATAGCACTAATATTCTTAAATGTGCACCCTCAGGAATTAAGTACACACTGTACACAGTATACTTATTGAAGCGTACTGATGCAATTGATAAATTTGAGACCCAGCATTTGTCCTCAATGCATTTTGTACTTACACACTGAGTGCTTAAGTGAGTTCACACTGACTAGTACAGCAAAATACAGTGCACCGACAGTACAGTAATCCTTCGCCACTTTGCGCTTCAAATTTTGCGACTTCACACATCACTTTTTTAAAAGCATTTTATTTTTATCTTTCTCGTAAATGAAGTGTTATTTGTGTTTTGTATGTCTTACACGACAGTATCTGTCTTAGTTCTTGTTACTGTATTATGTTGTGCTTGATCACAATAAAATATTCACTAAGTGGGTCCGTTTTCAAATTAGAAGGGGAGTCATTGTTTACGTGCCTGTTTTTCATGTCAAGTGACGAGTACAACTGTTGATGCACTTTATCTCTAACTGCTGCCTCATCAATAATGCATCTCCACATTAATGTGACCGAGGTCAAACGACAAAACTGGACTGCCGCGGCAGGACTTGGTGACACTCAAGGCAAACGACACGGCAAATGCTGGCACCATTTTCGCTGCGACGATCAAGTTGACCAACTTTTTGGTGCACTTTATCTTAGACTCCTGTCTCGTCAATAACACATCGGTCTTGGGCAGGAACAACGCAGCGGGAGACTTTTGGTCAGTATTATTTGCATGTGGAAATATTTGGTGTGTATCATGTCAATTTAATAACCTGTTATGTTGTTATGCGTAGAAATCTTCAATCAAACACACGCACAGCAACATCAATCTCGCCGGGTCTACTTTTTAAAGTTCTGTCTTGGCCTCGCCCCCGGCAGCACCTTCAGCCGTGGAGGCGGAGCCAGCGGACTCCGTGTCTTTAGGCTGGAAAGACAGCGAGGCCGAGTTGATGCAGTATCGCTTGCCAGTGGGTTTTGGGCCATCATCAAACAGGTGTCCCAGATGGGCGCCACACTGCGTCCAAATGGAGAAATTAGCTATTTAATTTGATATTTTATTAAATGATAACATATTTGGTAGACAATTAGGAGATTTTTTTTTTTTTTTATCTTTATGGCGATACATTAGTGTACCTGGCTGCAGGTGGTCTCCACTCTGTGCATCCCATAGGAGAAATCATCTGACACTGTGATGGAATCCTCTTTCACAAGGTCAAAGAAGGAAGGCCAACCTGCACGTATGATATGCACAAAAAAATACGGTGTAGCGACTCAACAAACCAAACAAAAACTTTGTGCTACAATGTGTTTGCATGGTTATATTCTTGTGGTTGACATTTGCTATATTTGATTACACAAGTGATAATACTGATCACCCTATTTCAACACTAACACTGAATTCGTCGTCAACATTAAAAAACACTCATAATTCCTGAACCGTTCAAAATTCAGAATGATGCGAGGGAGCTTACCTGATCCGGAATCATATTTGGATTTAGAACTATCAAAAAAAGGAAAGAAATAGACTTTAGAACAAGTAGTTTGTATTAGATTGACAAAAACAGAGTCAATGTATCTGTGCTTGTATTGTGATTTATCGGTACCCAGCCTATGGTTTGGTACTGTGTACTCAGGATTTTTATTGATCATTGTAAACTTTAATTAAGTTCCTAATTTTTTTTTGTCTATTCTATTAATATTATTACAACTATTCCCACTCTTTTTATTTATTCGATAATCTGTTATTTATATTGTGTTTTACATATACATTCAAATATATTTCATATATTTTTTTTAGGTGACAAACATTTTATTTTCAGTGTAGAGCCTCAAAGGTGGCGTTTCTCCTCAATTCTCGGCGCCTTGCCTGTCCATAATAAGTGCCATATAAATAAAGTTTGATTAATTATTGTTAGGTATTACATATTACACCAATTTGCTTTGCCACCTATATAAAACACAAAGTTTACATACCTCAATACAGTATATTGACCTACATTGGATTGGCTTTAACATTTCAAAATAATCATTTACTGTACCTACTGCATTCATTTTTTATTCGTCTTGTTTTATTTGTGTTCTATTTTTTAGCTTGGTGGTCTTAGTTGTGCTAGTTAAAGTTTCATGTAGCACTATTGCACCAAAATAAATCCTACATTGTGAACACTCACTGACATTAGCAATAAAATGATTCTGATTTAACACAAAAGCTAAGCAGATTTATAGAAAAAAAAACATGAGGTCCATACCGATTCCTGACTTTGGCGTACCGTTACACATTACTGAAATAAAATGTAACCGTATGAAAACATACACTAGAGCAATGCTTCCAAAACACTGTACAATGTGCCGTCGGAGATTTGTCAGTGACTTAAATGGTTCTGTGGCTCAAATGATAAAACTTGAGGGTTCCAGGTTCGATTCTAGATTCTGCCATCCTAGTCACGGCCGTTGTGTCCTTGGGCAAGAAACTTCACCACCGTTGCTCACAATGGTGTGAAGGGGCAAATTGGCAGTTCTGTCAGTCTACCACAGGTCAGCTGTGGCTACAAATGTAGCTTACCACTATCAAAGTGTGAATGTGGAGTGAGTGAAAGATGGGTTCTCAGTTCCTTGTAAAGCGCTATGAGTGTCTAGAAAACCCACTATATAAACCTAATCCCCTTATTTTTATTATTTAGTAAAAATATTGTATCTTTGTGAGTCCAGCAACACCAAGGACAATTTGTGATAGGCAGAGCAATGGATTGCTAGATGGGAGAAGGTACATAAATAACCTGGTTATTCACCAATTCATTCACATGACATTTGTTTGAAGAGATGTGGCTCAATAAAGATTGACAGACACTGCACATGTGTGAAGTAAATTTGGCAAGGGGGCCGAAGTGGCACAGAACAGTGATGAACATTTATAATAAACATTTTAAAATGAGTATCCTCAATCACAACACGTTCTCTTAGTCCATGTTATGATACATGTGCATACCATTTAGTGGTCAATTGTACGGAATATGTACTGAACTGTGCAATCTACTAATAAAAGTTTCAATCAATCAATCATGTTCACATTATTGACTGTATCTAAAAAAGATGGAAATATATTGTTATTTAAATGAAGATATGAAATAATCCTAAATGAAAAACAATGATTTGGTTTATATTATTGTATATACTAGGTCATAAAATCAGTGTCAGTTGAGTCGGTCCATAGGTTGCCTGTAGGGATTTTTAATGTCCACCAGATGTCAGTATTTAGTGACACAGTATCAATGGAGTTTTGCAATGTGTTGTAACAATACATGAAGCCTCATCAACCCATCACTACAAACATTCAATCTTGTTAATCAGTAAAAAGCATGCGCTCAAACAAATCATACCCTCTCACTCACCATGGCTCTGAAAGGATGGCTAAAAAAGTGAGGGTGGGGCTGAGGGCTTTATATAGGTGAACACACCTGTCTTGACTAATTAGGCCTAATTGGGGCCGAACCATGGTACTCAAAAGCTGGGTGTTATAGAAGGACACTGGACATTTAAAGGTTATGTTATCCAAGCCTTAATACACTGTATACAAAAATGACTGATCTACAAATGCAAAAGTACTATGTGAATACTTTTTGATGTGTGATGGTTATTTAAGGTGTATTTTACAAAAGAACAGCATTCTTAATTCCCCCTGTCAAATTGGTCCCAGCTAGTGGGCGGGGCTAAGGGCTATTTAAGTTGGAAAATGCCCTTTTTTTTGACAGTCTACTGTCTGTCACTGCCACAGGAGGTTCTATATAGCCTGAGCAGGAACTCAGGTCTCCATGCATCAAACACCTACTGAAGTGATTATTTTGATGATGAGATTGTTTTATAACCGGTTAAATGAGTTTTGTTGATTGCTAATTGATTTTGCTAAATCTGTTTGATTATTTAATTCTATACCTGACATTTGATTATTGACCTTAGCTTGTGAATACATGTATTTTTTTATAATGGAGGATTTACCTTTTATTTAATTATATGCTTATTTTGATGCATGTGACTTTGAAATTGATTTAGAGTGTACATTTACAATATATACTTTACTAATATTGCCTCTATTACTATTGCACATTTTGGATGCTTTGTTTCCCTTTTGTTGTTCACCTTTTGACACTTTGGGTTGTAAATAAATGTTTGTAAACAGTTACCCACTGCGTGCCTTGCCATCCTTGATTTGAAAGTCTGGTTTGCCAAGGTTACATTACCTTCACCTGAGGCGGGGTGAGTTTGCACCATGGTAATACTGTACATGGTGCCCACAGTCTCTTTATAGTGTTACAAAAGCAGTTAGTGAGATGTTAATCAGATTTGTTCTGACTACATTGCCACATGTCACAGTGCAAGTGCAGTGCACATGTTCAAGGGTTCCTAAAGCAGACCTTTTCAGACTGGAGGATTGAAAGGCAAGCGATAATTCCCTAATCATCTTCTTTGGCAGATATTACTTCCCTGGACTTCTTTCTATGGGGTTAAAGATATTGCATATAGTACAAAGCAGAGGTGGGTAGTAACGCGCAACATTTACTCCGTTACATTTACTTGAGTAACTTTTGGGATGAATTGTACTTCTACGAGTAGTTTTTATGCAACATACTTTTATTTGAGTATATTTATAGAGAAGAAATGCTACTTTTACGCCGTTCCATTTATCTACATTCAGCTCGCTACTCGCTACTTTTTTTTAATCGATCTATTAATGTTTGTTTTGGTTAATGAGAGCTTCAAAGTAGAATCTACGCATGCCTGCGTTTCACCAATCACATGCAGTCACTGGTGACGTTGGACCAATCAAACAGAGCCAGGCGGTCACATGACCCGACAAACTTAAAAAAATTATTCGGGTGTTACCATTTAGTGGTCGATTGTACTGATTATGTACTGTACTGTGCAATCTACTAACACAAGTTTCAATCAATCAATCAAAAGTGTAAAGGAAAAAAGACCCTTTATATTTCAACCGTACTTCGCACAGTTCCTGTCTTCACAATAAAAGTGCCGCTCCATCGCGCCTGCGCTAACAAAATAAGAGTCTCCGAAAGCCAGCGCAAACAAGCTAGCAAGCTACGGAGTTTGCCACCAATGTATTTCTTGTAGTGTATAAAAACGAATATGGAAGCTGGACAAATAAGATGCCAAAAACCAACGACTTTCATGTGGTATTGGACAGAAAAGAGGAACTTTTTTCTCCTCCATTTGAAAACGTGGACGTCTGATTCCAATCATTGCAAGTCATCAGAATCAGGTAATACACCAACTTATATTCTTGTCTTCATGAAAGATAGGAATCTATATGTTAAACATGCATGTATATTCATTAAAACACCTTCAACATGTAAACGAAAACGGCAAAATAGATATAAATTATATACTGTATATATATATATATATATATATATATATATATATATATATATATATGTATATGTGTGTGTATAAATGATATGTGTGTGTATGTATATGTATATATGAAGTAGATCACCTCGACTTAGTCATTTACTAAGTAATTGATAAACGTTGAAAAACTTATTGGGGTGTTACCATTTAGTGGTCAATTGTACGGAATATGTACTGTAGTGTACAATCTACTAATACATGTTTTAATCAATCAAATCAATGAATGCCTACTGAGGCTATGGTGCTGTTAAGTTATTGTGGCTCAATGTGCCATTTATTTTATTTTAATATACTATTATTTAATATATATTATTGTTTTAGTTGCTTAAGAGCTATTCCTGGCTCTGAATTTGCTCATTGCTATTTTTATGTTTTTGTGCATTATTTGTTGCCGTAATCAGGTTACCCATCAGTTACTCAGTACTTGAGTAGTTTTTTCACAACATACTTTTTACTTTTACTCAAGTAAATATTTGGGTGACTACTCCTTACTTTTACTTGAGTAATAAATCTGTAAAGTAACTGTACTCTTACTTGTACAATTTCTGGCTACTCTACCCACCTCTGGTACAAAGAAACGGGACAGTGGCGACCTGACGCAAAAGCACTTGTCACCATTGATTAAAGCTAAGGCTTAGCAAACTTTACAGGAAATCCAATGCTTTGTGCAATGGTGCATTAAATCAGAACTCAGTATCTTTTAATGCACTGTGTAATAATTCCCACTGATTTGTCTGTTCGTTTTTTTAATACAGCTAATGGATTAAAAATACTTTCTGGATCTTTGCGGCACTTACTAAACCACAAATGAAGGTTTTACCTGAACAACGGAGTTCCACAAACAACACAGGTGTAGGTTCCTTTGTCTTTGTGGTGTGTGAACTCTCCAGTGAAAGCACTGTGCAGAAAATTTCATTGTAAACATACATCCTTATACACTATTAGGGATGTAACAAAATAAACACTTTATATCAGCAACATTTTGTTATCTTAGTATTGAATTAAAGTATAGACAAACTATAAACTTTTTACCAAGTTCTATCCAAACCAACAATGCATGAATAAAACACAATATACTTGGCAGAAGAAAGATGGAATGTGGTTCTGGTTAAGTAAAGGTAAACTATATATTGAAGGCAAAACGCTGTGCTTCACGTAAACCCATCTGTGAATGGATATTCATTCTCCTTTACTGTATAATGTTTTTAAAATAGTCTGGCAACTACTGAATATATTATGACCATCATGGATTATCAGGCCCGTTTGCAGACATTGAAGATCGGAGCGCTCCCATCTTCTGTCAGTCTTGTGTATAAGTTATATACTGATATTTCCACCGACGTTTCTAAGGCTGGTGACATATCTTGTCGACCTGGAGCTTTCATTTCTTCAAATTTTTCTGTTAACATCAGTTTTTCTAAGCTGTCATATCCAGTGTTGGGACAAACCAGTTATTTTATATTCAGTAACTCGGTTACTGAACGTTATTTTTTATATAGTATCGGTTAGAAACTGAGAAGATATGCATGTTTTATTGGAGAGCTGCTGTGTTGTCCTGATTCTTCCTGTTTCACAAGGAAGAGAAGAGGCGCTGTGTGTGGGGTGGGGGTGTGTCTGTGTTTACGAACAAGACCATGGCAAAACCGAAGCAGAGTTTCATGGAGATATTCAAACTACTTTTCTTGTCGAGCAGAAAGAAAATAACATTTTAGTTAAATATAAGTTGTGTCTTGGATCAAAGGTCTTATCTACTGCCCAAAACAGCAATTCAAATCTCCTGAAACAGCTATGAAAGCAACATGCTTCAATGCTAGTAAAGCACAGACTCCGATGCCACTTCACCTCCACCTAAGGATTTTAACAGAGGGACTGCTTGTCTGGACAACACTGATGGAGCCATTGCAACGTATGTGCTAGAAGACATGCAGGCTATTTCTACAGTGGGGTCACCTGCTTTCAGGTAGCTAATGAGCATGATAGCGGGCGTCAAACGGTAAATGGCTTTTATCAAATTCGCCAAATAGCGAAAGTGAAACCGCTTGTCAGGACATGATCTCCAAAAAATTAATTCACGCCTATCTCGAATCGTTTAGACTACTGCAATGCCCTGTATGTAGGCATTAGCCAGGCCTCCCTCGCCCGCCTGCAGCTCGTGCAGAACTCTGCTGCTCGTCTAACACAGACCCGTAGACTTGAGCACATCACCCCTATATTAGCGTCCCTTCACTGGCTCCCTGTGCGTTATCGAATCAATTTTAAACTCCTATTTGTTTTTAAATGTCTAAACAACCTCGCACCAACATATCTCTCCGACCTCCTTCAGCCTTACTGCCCCAACCGATCAGCTGCTACTGACGGTCCCTGGCACAAGGCTTAAGCTTAGTGGTGACAGAGCTTTCGCCGCTGCTGCTCCCAAGCTCTGGAACAACCTACCTCTGAGTGTTAGACAAGCCTCCTCTCTTCCTGTCTTTAAATCTCTCTTAAAAACATACTTTTATTCCCTGGCTTTTAACACTGAGTGATATCCATCCTGCAATGGCGCCCCATTATACACCTGCTGTGAACCTGTTTTTGTTTTATTTATTTTATTTTTATCATGTTCTGTTTGTGTTGTGGTGTTTGCTCGGTTCTCGTATTATCTTTTAACCTGTCCATTGTACAGCACTTTGGCTACCCCTGTGGTAAATTTTAAATGTTCTTTATAAATAAAGTTGATTTGATTTGATGGCACGAAAACATTTTCCAAGTTCCTGGAGACGGACTGTGAGCACATAAAAATGGAAAGCAAGCTAAAGAAGACATTCCAAACTCTGCTTCTGCTCATCATTCAGCACTGAAGGTACACACTCAGTCAATTCTCCCACATACTCTTTCATGCTAGACTTCTAGAGTGTTTCATTATCGCATCACTCTAAATGTATAGTCTATAAAGTTAACAAACAAAGAGGGATCCTAGTGAGCCAGGCCAATCTTTCCTTTTCTCTGAACTAAAACTGGGGAAATGCATAGTGTTCTGGGCTTCAGTACGGTGTTGCTCTCCTGAAGAAAATATTTTATTACACAATTCCTTGAGAGAAAAAAACTCCCGGTTATGCATGTGTATAGCAGTATGTGTGCTCTACAGTATGTAGTGACATGACAATCATGTCATGTGTGCCTTCCTTTGGTGAAACCAGGTTTACAGCTACGTTGTGACAAGTTATTATGCGGTTTGTTACTTATGTATGTTTTGTTGCAGCTATTTAAAATAGTTTTGTCAATTTGTTTTGACCCTTTGAAACATATGTCTTTGTGTGTTGTGTATATAGACTACATTGCGTAGAGTTCAGTGATGCAAATGCATGTCAAGTTCATCAACAGATTGTATTATTCTCCAGTGCAATAACTGTACTGAAATGAAGGCTAAAAGGGCATTAATGGGAGCCTTAATTTAGTTTTTTTGTTTTTTTAAATAAGTAACTAGTTACTTTTCACAGAAACACATTACCTCTCGGTGTAAGTAACTGAGGTACTTTTGAAATAAAGTAACTAGTTACTGATTTTCAGTAACTAACCCAACACTGGTCATATATCGAGAAATTTGATTTGTTGCAATAAGAGATTTTTTGGTTCACCAAGTTTGATTGATATCACGCATCATGCCAATTTTGTGAAGCTTTTGAAACCGCAATACCACGGTATCTACAACATTGTTACATTCCAACTGTAGCGTAACGTAACGATGAAAAGAGGAAATTAGATATTAATAGCAGTAATACTAATAAGTAGATGGATTAAGCCTTTACCTTTCTGTCCCTCGCTCCTGTGTAACATGATACTGCATGGGCGTGAGGCGTTCCTTCATTTCCTCCCGAGAAAAGGTCACCGGCCATGTCTTCTTGGTTCGAGCAGCTCCTATAATAAGGATTAAAAAGGTAGCGCTCAGAAATTAATCCAGTAAGTGATTAGAGACACTTTAGACTTTTACAACAACAAAAAAAGAACAAAAGCTTTATTTTGTTAGAAAAAAACTTCAATATAATTATTTTCATCCATAAACATGGATAAAGACCTACCAAACTCATCGTACACGTTAGTCAGACCAAAATCAAACCCACTCAGTCACTACGTTTCCATGCACTAAGTTAGTCCAAATCCTCAAATAGTTATTTTTTTTTGTATTTTCACACTTTTGTGTGAAGTCCAAGTGTCCATGCACTTTCTCTAATGCAACTATTGGTCAGATGCCATGTGCCTCCCGTACACTGAGGGTTGCTTATTTCATTTTAGCGAGAGTAATTTAATTCCTTTTCCAGTTGACCTATGACATCACACAAGCCATCTGTTTTAAGTGATGTCCACTGTAATATTGGCACAGATTACAAAATATGTCTGTATGTTGTTAAATAGCTGACAATATCAAAAAATTATCTTGGATTGTGATCTGAACATGGTGCTACTTCCAAGAATGTATCGGGGCGAATGCTGATCCGAAGCAAAGACAGACCTGTGGAATAGTTTTTTTGACAGAATTTTAGAACAAAGTCATGGAATCAAAAGTTTTGTATGTCTCTGAGTTCATTAATAAGGCTTTGTGGAGTAATGGGAGGAGGTTTAAATCCGAATGAAAAGGCTGTTCGTGCCACTGTCGAAACTATTCCAGATGAAGTTTGCAATGTTCTGCACTATCTTGCCAGTTGTGCAGAATACAGAGTTATTGCTAATCAGCTTAGAGTGCACAAATGCAGCGTGAAGAAGTGTGTGTAGGCTTCATTATTTGCCTTAAATATATCTGCTTCATTATCTTTAACCTCATACGTATTTTGTTCGGGAGCTTGAATTAAGATGGCATTTATCATTTCTTGAGCTACCTTCTTAAATAAATCAGTTTTGTTTTTTTTAACATCTAGGCACTCAAATGTTCAGTTTTAATTTGTGACTCAAATAAAAAGTATCCTTTTCATGACAATTGTTGCCACGTTTTTATTGAACGGTAACTGCTTCCTGGTTGTATCCCGTGCGTTGAGACAGGCACATGTGCGGTACGAAAGGTACTCTTCGGCCGCAAATCCCCTGTAGAGAGATCTGGTTTCCAATCGCATAATCCGGGTGTGTTGGTTTGACTTCTCCAAAAACCGAACACGATCGGATTGAGGTGTTTCCATGGGCTGTAGAATACTTAATTAGAGCCAAACTATTTAAGAAATCAGACAAATTTAGTGCATGGACGCGTACTGAGTGCGTGCACACTTTAAGGAAGCCAAGCAGTGAATTGTTTTTTTTGTCCTGTAAGCACTCTATTGTAGGTGCGTGGTGACAGACAATAAAACAGCAGCAGGAAAGGAGCAAAAACAGCACAGCCCATTACATTCCTTTTGCGGAAAACATAATAATAATAATATAGTCAAATCAATCACTGCTGAAGTTGGTAATACAGTGGAACACATTTAAGTCAGTTTATGTCAACGACTCATCAAATCCACACTGTTTCTCTTTAGTAAATTAAACATACTCTATTCAGTGCTTTTGTTTAATACAAAATGTGAGACAAAAGGGGGTCATTTCGATAAAAAATGTGTTATTGTCATCATTACCTTAAAGCGGCGACATAACCACAAAAATGCAAGCAGGTTCCACTGTATTAACTGTAATATCATCATAATCCCAAGTAGTATAGTTTTGCAGTCTTACGTTTCATACAATTTGAAGTCAACTTGAAGACAATATTGAATTCCAATATTGCTTACGTGTTAATAGAAGCTGTAGAGCATCAGTGCAATTAGTGCTCCTGGGGAGGTTTGATCCAAAAAAAGAACACTGAGTGAAAGCGGCGCATCATGGTGAACACTTGGACAGTTTAGACATGCTAAAACATCAGCCAGATGTTATTTATAAAGAGAAAGGGCAGAGCACAGCAGACACACAGCACCCTGTCTGTGGACCTGAGGGAAGACTGCAGGACCTCAGAGTCACAGGCTGACTCTTGCTTATTAGATGCAGCAGATTGAAGCCCGACATATTGGCAGCTGAAGAGAGATACTCCAACCACCACTAGAACCAAACACAGCAGCGCTTACAACAAGGCCTGGGCTGGAAGAAGAGGGGCAGACACAAGGAAAGATAACAAGACATAAAAGGTCAAGGAAACGGTGCAGGATTATTGGAATTCCTGGGTCATGTAGACATAAATAATAGTTATGACTCGGAACACACACACACCTAAATAAAAAAAACAGACAATGTTAACACCTTGCAGCCAATGATGTCAGAATATGGAAAGGACATTTGATTTGTTCTGAAGTTTAAAATAAAGAAATTGTCAGGAAACATTGGCCTAGGAAGTGAGGAAAAACATCTGGAAACACCGATGAAAAAAAAGATTCAGCAACATTTACATAGGACTGTGGTGTTCAAAGTATCGACCTTGGGCCATTCCACCCCGCAGCTAGTTTTTATCAACCCCACAATTTGGAAAAAAAAAAACATGAACATAATGATGCATTATTAAGGGCATACTTAAGAGACAAAAAATAAAAGTTATGTAAAAAGTAAGAGCTGATATATAGAAATAATTTATATAAAATTGCAAAAGAAACAACTGTAGAAAACAACAGCAGTCTGCAATTGCTTTTAATTGACTTGCATAGAAATAATCACAATAATCAATAGATTACACAATTAAAAAGCAATCCATTGTCTACTGCCATTTGTGACCTAATCAGCCAAAAATATTTTTAAAATGCATTGAAATCACAGAAAAAAGGCATTGGTTCCTAGCTTTGAGATTATTAGGATTTTTTATTTTAGATTACATAACTTTAAAAAAGGAATCCAAAGTGTACATGTTTCATTTAAGTAAAGAAAAAGAAAATAAAACAGCTTGGAAAAAAATGGCAATTCCACTGGTGTGCGTGAAGCTCAATGTGGTGGTATTGCGGCTTCAAAAAATTTTACAAAGATGATGCTAAAAACTATGAAGCGCCGCGCTGCAGCACTGCTTTATAACATGCTTCGCCAGAGGTGGCATGATTGAAGTATTACAATATTTGCTTCAAACTTAGCTTGATCAACAGGTAATATAGTAAATAACTCCCCTGCTGTGGGCATACAGATATGTAGACGTGCACACAGCTGCTTGGCGTGTAGCGCAAACTAATGCAAGTGAATGACTGAATTCTGTAACAAATTCCTACAATTTGCATTTTATCTTTGACAATCTGTTTTACCTGCTACATGTCTCAGCTGTGTACTTTTAGCCATAGTATTCATTTTAGTATTCACAATGATACTCTTTGTCTTACAGCCAGACAAAGCGTGGCAACCAGAAGTCATGAAGCATTTAATACAATACAGTACAGATTTGTATTCTATTCTAACCAAATTCTAGATTATGGCAGGCTTTATGTAATATATACACTTGTAAATTTTCTTTTGAGTGGAATAAGAAAAGTATCGGAACAACCCTACATTGTGTTTGGTCAAGAATAAGGTTGGGTACAGTTAGCATATTATCAAATAACCGTTGCCAATGATTTGACCGATACTTTAAAAAAAAAAAAAAAATATATATATATATATATATATATATATATATATATATATATATATATATATATATATATATATATATATATATATATATATATATATATATATATATACACTTTCATTTCGTCCAAAAAAACAATGCTATGGAATTTTGTGACATGCAAGTTGAGGGGAATAGTAATTTAAATACTTCAGTAATATGAATAAAACAACAAAAACATTAAAAAAAAAAAAAATCACCTAAATGAAATGTATATATATATATAATTATAACAGCAAAACAAAAAATAATTTACAATGTTTACCAAGACTCCAAGTGCATATATTTCACTGCTTAAGTTAAATTTCTAGATATAGAAATCTTAATTTAGAATGTCTTATCAAGTAAAATTAACTAAATACGTGGACATATAATTTCACCTGTTTTTAGTATATTTTCCATATTATGTAGTATTTTAATTTTATCAGCTCTTTTTTGCAATGCGGAAAGTATACCTCCTTTTTGCCTGATTTCCATACACACCAAAATGAGGCACTTATAGTTATTTAGTTCTTCGGCCTGGTTACTTTAAGGGGTCTGAGCATACAAAATGAAACATTCTAAAAGTTAAGACAAAGGGTATATAATTGAATGTCTTGTTTGAGGGGTCTTCAAGTCGTCTGTCACGTGTATCAATGATTGGACCATTCTCTTATATCTAGGCCGTTTGCAGTGGCGTTTTCCTGCTAGGGGAAACAATCCAGTGTCCAGTGTACACGGAATGCTTTTCTGTTGTGTTTTTGTGTCCATAATGGCAGTTTAGCCTGCTTGGACATACACACATTGGCTGTAGAACTCAAATGAAGGAGAGCAGTCACCCATCTCCCCATCCATGCCCATCTGAGAGCACAGGCAAAAGAAGTGCAGAGGCTACCCCTGTTTGCTAGATCCCGGTTTGATGTAAGCGCTAAGCACTTGATCTGCAGTTCCAAGCCCTCACTCCTTGCCCGACAGATATGCATCTAAATATTAATAAAAAACAAAAACTTTTGATTGTATTTTTCTGCATCTAAATATTAATAAAAAACAAAAACTTTTGATTGTATTTTTCCTGTGAGGCTGGCGTTAGTAACGTCTTAATTTTGTCAGTTTATCAGAGTATCAGTATGCAACCCTAATCAAGACCTCGTTGACCTACATTGGATTGGTTTAGTGTGTTTTATATAAGCAAGTATTCTGACCCCCACAGGCTGATTATGTGTACACTTTTTAAGGAAACCTAATCTGAACTAATTTTATGAACAAAAACAGACCCATCACAGAAACAGTCTCTTCCATTTAAAACCTCTCCACTCCATTTACCATGAATTGTTTTACGTGGACCCCGACTTAAACAAGTTGAAAAACTTATTCGGGTGTTACCATTTAGTGGTCAATTGTACGGAATATGTACTGAACTGTGCAACCTACTAATAAAAGTTTCAATCAATCAGCACATCTTCAACATGAGCTTTAGGCTGCAGAAAGTCCCCACACAGTGGAAAACCTCATGTGTGGTCCCCATCCCCAAGTGCACGCGACCCAGCACGTCAAAGGACTACAGGCGGGTGGCGCTAACCTCCCATATCATGAAGACCATGGAGAGGTTGGTCCTGGAACAACTCCGCCCTACAGTCAATCCCCACCTGGACCCACTCCAATTCGCCTACCAGCCACGACTGGGGGTGAAAGTCGCAGTCATCTACCTGCTGAACCAAGCCCACACCCCCCTGGACAAGCCTGCAAGGGTCATGTTTTTTGACTTCTCCAGTGCTTTCGATACTATACGGCCTGGGCTACTGGGTGTGAAGTTGGAGAAGATGCAGGTGGAGCCCCCCTTGGTGTCCTGGGTTGTGGATTACCTCACTGACAGACAACAGTACGTTCGACTGCAGGACTGTGTGTCTGACAGGCTGGTCAGCAACACTGGGGCCCCGCAGGGTACAGTCCTCTCCCCCATCCTCTTCACCATTTACACCACCAATTTCCACTATCAGTCAGAGTCGTGCCACCTTCAGAAGTTTTCTGATGACTCTGCGATAGTGAGGTGTATTGAGGAAGGTGATGATGAGGAATACAGGGCACTGGTGGAGGACTTTGTCACATGGTGTGGAAAGAACCACCTCCAGCTCAATGTGACGAAGACCAAGGAGCTGGTTGTGGACCTGGGAAGGAGGAAGAGTACTCCGGCGACCCCTGTTTCCATTTGGGGGGTCGATGTGGACATGATTGAGGATTATAAATACCTCGGAGTACACATCGACAACAAGCTGAATGGGTCAAAACACGCTGAGGCCCTCTACAAGAAGGGACAGAGCCGCCTCTACTTCCTCAAGAAGCTAGGATCATTCAACGTCTGTACAAAGATGTTGAAGATGTTCTACGAGTCGGTGGTGGCAGGCGCCTTTTTGTACGCCGTGGCTTGCTGGGGCAGCGGGCTGAAAGTGAAGGACACAAACAGACTGGAAAAGCTGGTAGAGAAGGCCAGTAACGTGGTGGGAGTGGAGCTAGACTCTCTGGCAGTGGTATCTGAGAGGAGAAGTCTAGCTAAACTCCTAGCCATTATGGACAACACCTCCCACCCACTACACTCGGACCTTGCGGAGAGAATGAACACGTTCAGTATAAGGCTCAGACTCCCAAAATGTAACCCGGAACGACACAGGAGGTCCTTCATACCGACAGCCATCAGACTGTATAATACAAATGTTCCTTCTTGACTGTACTTAAATGTAGAATATATTTATATCATTCATATGTTATATATATAATGTTATATATTATTTATTATTATAATGGTTTATTGTGAGCGAACTGTGGTGTTGAATTTCCCCCAGGGATCAATAAAGTACTTTCTATTCTATTCTATTCAATCAAAAACCATTGGACAAAACCAAAAAGCTGTCACCGGACCACGGGGACAAGACTGTAGACCTGCACAAGACCAAGAACGAGCCCATTGACGCAATCATTTGGAAATGAAAAAATACAAGACAACAAGTTCATCGCCCTCGTTCTACAGCCCAAGGCAAGATTTTACCACCTAAAATAAGGATGATTGTAAAAAGGCTGAGGGTTTAGCCCAGATTTATAAAAGGAGGAGTTGCTTTTCTTGATTTAAAATTCTGGTGCCCCACGCAAATCCCAAATACACAAAAACATGTACCAATCAGTAAGGAAAGATGGTTTTGCGTAATAGGTACCCTTTAAGATAGGTCGTAGATGTGTTTTACAGTGGGACAATGACCCAAAACTTATAGCCAAGGCAACAAGTGGCACATTGCATCCTGTGACATATATTTCTCTCGAGATGTGTGCAATAGAAATGATACGATTTCTAAAAAAAATATGAACCACTTAGTTTAACGTTTTGAAGAGCGTGTTGTTTTGAAAATGGATGCAGATAACCACTTAACACCCTCCGCACCGTTTTTTCTACAACCATTGACGGTGAATTACAGGATTATTGTTTCATTATTTGGACAAATTTATATTGCAGTACATGTGCCGTCTGGCGTTTGCATGTTACGTCAATGGTGCGTTCAAAATACACAATGTTGACATTTTGATCAGGGTACCAAAGTAATCCTACAACAAGCGCACGCAATGGCTATATTGACTAGCACTAACGACATGCATTTAACAACAGCTGTCGTCGTCGTCCACATCTCGTAGTTCAGTTAATCAGGACATACTTGTTGCTGTTTGCCAATCATCAGATTCATAAGGAGCTTTATTGGGGATGCTTCATATGCCAGCCCAGTCCTCTCTCTAGACCAACTACCAGAAACCATTTGCAAACAACAGCTTCGCCAACTAGGACAAAGCGACCTATTTAAAACTAATAGCTAACATTTGTGTTACAATGCAAGCTGGAAAAGCTGAGTTTTATTGCGGTATGACTGAGGCCTACATAGCTGTTTGACATTACATACCCAGAGTGCCTGGCTTTTAGAGTAGATAAACATGTTGATTTTACATACATGTCTGAACAGTTTCAATTATCACGCTTAAGAAAAATGACTTTATTATTTGTTACCTATCAAAGTGGCAGACACTGCAGGATGGCAGACTGAGTTACTGCCTTGCCCCATAGCATGATGCAGGGCCAGGAAGAGCCCACGTCTGAAGAAAGCAGCCATGAGACCGTCACACTAAAGAGAGATAGAGAGTAGGCTGAATTATTCGTCTATAGATTAAAGGTCGAAGCATTCTGTATCTAACAACTCTCCGAGAGGAAGTTCCTACTGTAGGTGTCAGTAGAGCGCATATCAAAAAGAACAGATTTTTGAACCTACAGCAGCTTCTTGACATGTTTTTTTCTGTATTTATGAACATTTACATGTCCAGAGTCTACCCCGCCTTCTGCACAAGTGCAGCTAGTATAGGCTCCACCCCCCCGCTACCCCGGATGGACATCGATTACAATTAAAATGTCGCTACAGCTCGGTCATTATACAGGTTATGGAACGTAAATTAAGTACTGTTGGCGTTTTTTTTAAAGCATTTTTCAGTGATTTAGAGGTAGAAATGATTTCTCCCATTAGATGCATTGCTAGCTACCTCGAACGAGCCAAGTTGTATATGTTAGAAAACTAAACAAACTAAAATCTTTTGTCTTCTGTGCAGTTCCCCTTTAAAGGCCTACTGAAACCCACTACTACCGACCACGCAGTTTATATATCAATGATGAAATCTTAACATTGCAACACATGCCAATACTGCCGGTTTATTTTACTAAATTACAATTTTAAATTTCCCGCGGAGTTTCTTGTTGAAAACGTTGCGGAATGATGACACCTATGATGACGCCTGTTTGTGACGTCTCGGGTTGTAGCGGACATATTAACCCAGCACCACTTACGGCTAAAAGTTGTCTCTCTTCATCGCATTGTTACACAGTAATTTGGAAATCTGTGTTGCTGAATCTTTTGCAATTTGTTCAATAATGGAGACTATATATTGTTGGCCCTGCGATGAGGTGGTGACTTGTCCAGGGTGTACACCGCCTTCCGCCCGATTGTAGCTGAGATAGGCGCCAGCGCCCCCCGCGACCCCAAAAGGGAATAAGCAGTAGAAAATGGATGGGATGGATAAAGAAGAATGCTGTTGGTGGAAAGCGGTGGATTGCAGCTGCCTTTAGCACCAAAACACAGCCGGTGTTTCTTTGTTTGTTGTGAAGCTTTAACACAGAGCAGTCAAACGAACATGTTTCTCCACGTCAACCAGCAAGTTTTTGGATGGGAAAATTGTGATATTAAGTCGGCTCTTACCAGAAACTTGAGTGGATTATGCGACCTTCTCCTGTAGCTGTCAAAAAGGCAGCTGTGATCTTGGCTACTCCATTGGCTTCTCTCAGAGACACTGGCGTTCACCGCAGCCCTCCGACTTTCAGGTATGACTTTATAATCTCACTAAAACAGTATTAACACAATAAGCAGATAAGGGATTTTCCAGAATTATCCTAGTAAATGTGTCTAATAACATCTGAATCGCTCACACTGCCGTCGCCTTTTTTTTTTTTTTTTTTAGTGCTTCACTCTAGCTTTCCTCATCCACGAATCTTTCATCCTCGCTCAAATTAATGGGGAACTTGTCGCTTTCTTGATCCGAATTGCACTCGCTGCTGGTGGCTATGATTATAAACAATGTGAGGATGTGAGGAGCCCTACAACCCGTGATGTCACGCGCTCATCGTCTGCTACTTCCGGTACAGGCAAGGCTTTTTTATTAGCGACCAAAAGTTGCGAACTTTATCGTCGATGTTCTCTACTAAATTCTTTCAGCAAAAATATGGCAATATTGCGAAATGATCAAGTATGACACATAGAATGGACCTCCTATCCCTGTTTAAATAAGAAAATCTCATTTCAGTAGGCCTTTAAGCGGTCAATTTTTTGGTAATAAGAACGTGGTAAACAGTGACTAGAGTTGTTCCACACTCCACATAGACCAGTATTTGACATAAATTAGGTCGACTTTAATGGGTTCCGCTGTTCTTTATACAGCAATGTCCCAAAGGTTTTAAGATGGTTAATTATCCACTTTATGATATGACCAAAACTGCTCAGAGTTTAGAAAAGAAAATCAAGAATAGCATTATTGGTTTTACCAATGCTGATACTTGCAGTATACTTCCAAATTTCAATTTCATTCAATGATTACATTTGTTATCACAATTATAAGACAAAAAGAATGTTGGTTAAACCATATCAAATAAGTAATTCAATTATTTATTTTTTTGCCCTAAAATACTTGCCTGTGACGAGAAACTTATTTCCTTAGTTTGTAAACAATTAAAAAATAGATTTAAATTTTTTTGACGATCAAAAATATAAATCTAACCACTGTAGTATCGACCATACACTGATAGTTTACTGGGTATCGTTACTGTCGTAATCGCAACAATTAGCCTACCTTTTATTTTTTTTAATTCAAGATCTCTAGTTTGTGGTTTGCATATCCTCCAACATTGTGTGGTGTTGCATGTTAAGCTATTCCTTGTCCTGATACTTGTAAAAAAAAAAAAACTTTGTTTATTTGCCGCCAGGGAAGTGATGATAGCTGACTTGCACAGTAGTGGGACGTTGGCCACTAGCAAGCATACTATGGTGCATTGAGGATCCGGTCGTTTACCAAGTTGTCGCTGTCATATTTGTGGGACACAGCCAGGATGTGTCAACAACATGCATCATGGCAATATAACAACTGGATCAAAAGCGCAAACGTTGGCCACATTTATACAATTTATATCGCATATTGTCTATATCGTGCTACCCCAATAAACATTTAACTGGTAAGAATGGATTAATGTGTTTGGCTGTATTGTGCGTGTACATACGTACACCAACAACACAATCCGCCCAACAAAAAATTTGACATCCACTGAAAGTTTAAAAAAAACAAGATCATCAAGACTATAGTGATATACTGTATCTATAGCAGTGGTTCTCAAACTTTTTTTTGTCATTCCCCACTTTGGACAAGGGGGAGTTTTCAAGCCCCACCTGCCCCCATCGCCCCAACAGAACGTTAATGCCAAGCTTAACATTTTCACATTTATTGAACATCAAGTAACATCAAGATGTATACATTCAAATTCAATAACATAAAATAACATCAAGTTCAATAATAAATAAAATAACTGTGCAGCTGTGGTATAACTTGCATAAAGTTCAATAATAAATAAATAAAAAGTGTTATTGGCATCAAGTTCAATAATAAATTAAATAAAAGTGCCATTTTGCAATCTTTGCAAAAAAAAAAAAAAAAGGAGCTATGCATTTGCAAATCCTCGCACAGTGACTCGCCATTCACAAAGCGGACGTATGCGATGAACAGGCAGTCTTTATTGCCGTCAGTAGCTTGGTCCACTTGTAAAGCAAAACGACTTTCTTTTAATTTGTCTACGAGTTATTCCTCAAGATCACTTGCAACGTCGCATATACGTCTCAAAACTGTGTCATTTGACAGTGGGACAGCTTTTAATTTTGTTGCGCTTGTCTCGTCAAGCATGACTGACACAATGTCTATTGCAGCAGGGAGAATGAGCTGCTCAGCTATTGTGTGCTTTTTTGCATTGTGCAATTCTGTATGCAACTCTATATGAAGCCATTTGAGCGTTACGGTTTACTGATGCAGCTTTACCATGCGCTTCTCCCGTTGACGGTACTCTGCCAGTTTTCTTTGAAAGAAATCAAGTGGCTTATTGACGTGATTGGGG
Organism: Nerophis ophidion; assembly: GCF_033978795.1. Taxonomy (NCBI): domain Eukaryota; kingdom Metazoa; phylum Chordata; class Actinopteri; order Syngnathiformes; family Syngnathidae; genus Nerophis; species Nerophis ophidion. Next base: position 26,257,876 of record NC_084620.1, on the reverse strand, counting down.
TGTGTGATCTCAAGGTGTCTCTTTAATTTGTTGGGTCACATGCTGTCTGCTGCTAGCGGTTTTAGACACAGAACACACAAGAATTTCCCCTCTGCCCCCCCCACCACTGCCGTGAATCCAAGAGCAAGATCCCTTCATCATATTCTCTTTTCGGTTGGCTTTTTGGTTGATCAGGCCCGTCAGATTTTTGTTTCTCTGTAGGCGTTGGCTCGACGACCTTTGAGGTGCGAGTCACAAATTTATCCATTTTGTGTAATTGTGGTCCACACATTATCCTGCTACCCATCCGCGCGAAAGTTTGTGCTGCTTAGCCCCGCCCCCATTAGTTACTGTTGCTATGTCTGTCATAATTTCGCTCCTACCTAGAAATTTAAAGCCTATAGGAAAAATAAGTAACTTACATTTATTTATAAAGCGGATTTCACAGACAGAATCACAAAGTGATTTACAGTGTGTATAGAAAATGAAAGCATAGTAAAAAAAAAATATATAATTTAAAATAAACAATTTTGAGTGAAATTTTGTCCCGTTCTTCGCGCCCCACCTGTCATGTCTCTATTCCCCACCAGTGGGGCCCGCCCCACACTTTGAAAAACGCTGATCTATCGAAATGAGTAGAGTATTCCTTCTTGGTCCTTACACATTTAAATGCGTGCCTGACAAAATCCATAGGCCATGGTCACTAAATACTCGGTTAGTGTCCTTGTTTAGAAGCGTTTGAGTGTGCTAGTATTAACCTTGTGTACAGGGTATTCTAGCGTAGAATAAATCCGCAGTACAACAACACAAACAGACAGACCTTTTCAAAAGGGGAACAACAATGCCTGGAAAACAATACCCAGAAAGCCGTCTGACCCTCCCAGGATAATTGTCTGTTAAAAAAGTGTTGCAAGGCAGAAATGACTCATTTAAAGCTGACATCAACATCACTAATAAAAACCTCGCTTGCCCGACATCAAATACTATTTCTTGATTTTTGCGGGTTTTCTGCAACATGGACACGCCCCCACAAGACACAGCAGAGGAAGAAGAAGAGGAATATTTCATGAAAGAAAGTGCAAACCTACACCAGACTCTACTTCTCAATAAATAATAAATTAAAAAAAACCTGAATCCACACTTTGATCAACCCCTCCACCGTATTAGCAGTAACACTATTATTTACGTGCTGCTTCAATGTTGGCATTAAAGACGGACATAATTTACTGTTTTACTTACCGGTTTCTCATTGGTAAGAGCAACAAAGTTTGCAACACGTCAAAAATGAGGCACTCTTTTCATCCCCACACCATGAATCCAGAGGTGTTACATCAAATGTACCCTTTCTCCCTTGAGCGCTTCCGAAAACTATCCACAGTTCAGGTCATGAGACCTGCTGCTTCTTCTTCATTACTAGGCAGTTTGTGTGTTTTTGCCATTCCATTTTTTTGGTTTTTCATCCTACAGTGTTTACGCAATGGCATTTTCCATTGCATCTATTTTATGGTGTTTTGTGTGATTTTTAGTTGTCTATCATTTCTGTGTTAAAGCATTTGTGCACAGAAGTGAAATCAGGATTTTATTTCTTTGTTGCAGCTGTAATGTAGGACTATATCACACACAGGAAGTGAACCACAATGGGTAAATAGTAGGGATGTAACCGTATTGTAGGAACTCTTGCGGTTTCAAAGTCCTCACAATAATGCCATGATGTGTGACGGTGCCAAACAAAAACTTGGGGAGTGTATTTTTTTCTGGCGCTTTTGCTTTGGCTGGTTTAAAAATAAACCACATCTTTCATCAGCTAATTAGGGGCTCGGAAAGCCGTTAAAGGGAGGAAACATGCGGGAGAAGTGTGTTTGAAGTAGATAAGAATTGTTTTTTTATGGACCTTTTCTGAACTTTTCTTCAAAATCTATCCATAATTGATTTGAGTTATATTGCTTACAAATAGACAAACAAAAAAACTTGAGAAAAACCTAACCTCTTTGGGGGAGGTCAAGTCTGTGCACTGCAAAGCAGAGCGCTATACGGTATTTACAACATCATTAACAAATTATAATTAATAACCAGCTCCATAAAACATTATTACCATACAAACTATAATGGTCACACCAAAAACATTTGCAGCACAAATGAATGAGACAGGTTTGGGGAGATTTTGACATCATTGTGTGTGTGGGGGGGGGTTCTAGTTATAATTAATAACACGTTAATTACATGTTAACATACAAACCATATCACGTTAAGAACTTAAAAAACGTGACGGCACAAACAAAACAATTTCAAACTAGCACAAAAGACTGGGACACATTCAGGGATCTTTGGACAAGGTGGGTACTGGGGTGGCAACTTCACACAGGTTCATTTTACACACTATGGTATTGGCACAGGGGTTAGGTGAGTACATGTGCCTCACAATGTAAAGGACATGGGTTTGATCCTGGGCTCGGGATCTTTCTGTGTGAAGTTTGCATGTTCTCTCCGTGACTGCATGGGTTCCTTCCAGGTACTCCGGCTTCCTCCCACCTCCAAAGAGATGCACTTGGGGATAGGTTGATTGGAAACACTAAATCAGCCCTGGGTGTGAATGTGAATGCTGTCTGTGTTGGCCCTCCGATGAGGTGGCGACTTGTCCAGGGTGTACTAAGCATTCCACCCGAATGCAGCTGGGATAGCTTAAACGAATAATTATTTAGCCCAAGCCATGTTTCAGCCAAACTAAACCAGCATTTAGGGTCCCCCTCCTCGAACAAATTTTCACACGGGTAAGTGCACCATGTATTTCTTGAATCTACGGCTCTTCGCTTCGTATGGACTCATAGATCGTTTACAAACTGAGTTCGGAGAGGAAGTCACGCCAGAAAGACCGCGCCGCACACAAGAAGTGACGTCAGAAAGAACACGCCACAGCCAGCTTCATGAAGCGGTTTTGTAACTCGGAGCTAACCACTGGGAATATGAAGGCGAGTCATCCAGATATGCCCGTGTTTTCTCCTTCCGTCTGTACAGACGCTTATGGAAATCACACATGAATACCTTAAGACAGGGGTAGGGAACCTATGGCTCTCGAGCCAGATGTGGTTCTTTTGATGACCGCATCCGACTCTCAGATAAATCTTAGCTGACATTGCTTAACACGATAAGTAATGAATAGTTTCACTGGTAATTACAGTGAAAAATAACGTTCAAAATGTAACACATTCTCAAGTATTTTAATCCACCCGTTTGCTACCGCACCTGTTCAAGAAGTCGCATTAATAGTAAGGAGTATTTTTTTTTTTATTATTGGTTATCTTCAGAATAACAATGTCATTAAAAAGAATAAGCGACTTATTATACTTTAAAAATGTTGGTCTTACTTAAAAATACACGCATTTAGTTATATTCGGCGTTAAACAATAATATATGGCTCTCACGGAAATATATTTTTAAAATATTTGGCTTTCATGGCTCTCTCAGCCAAAAAGGTTCCCGACCCCTGCCTTAAGAGAAAGCGATTGCAACTATTTCGGATGCTACACTTCTCAGACGGCAAGAGAACTTTTGAATGTCCAGGTCAGCTCTGATTTTACTTACCAAAAAACTTTGTCCATTTGTCGAAGGAGAGACAACAAGGATGCGGGCTCCCGTGGATGTGATAAAAAGAGTAGCGTGTGCTTTGTATTATCAGGCCGTCGAGGGAAAACTATGGAAAATGCCGAATGCTTTTGGACTGGCAAAGCAGACTGTATCAGTTATTGTCCGACATGTATGTCGTGAACTCAACGTCTAGGTCCAGAGTATATACCGTATTTTCCGCGCTATAAGCCGCACCTAAAAACCACAAATTTTCTCAAAAGCTGACAGTGCGGCTTATAACCCGGTGCGCCTTATATATGGATTAATATAAATATTTATTTTCATAAAGTTTAGGTCTCGCGACTACGGTAAACAGCCGCCATCTTTTTTCCCCGTAGAAGAGGAAGCGCTTCTTCTTCTACGGTAAGCAACCGCCAAGGTAAGCACCTGCCCACCTGGAAAGAGGAAGCGCTTCTTCTTCTACAGTACGCAACAGCAAAGGTAAGCACCCGCCCCCGTAGAAGAAGAAGCGCGCGGCAAATTTGATTCATTTCATTTGTGTGTTTCTCTAAAGACGACCACAAAATGGCTCCTACTAAGAGACACGCGTACAACGCAGAATTCAAACTCAAGGCAATAAGTCACGCAGAAGAACACGGAAATAGAGCAGCAGCGAGAGAATTCGACATAAACGAGTCAATGGTGCGTAGGTGGAGGAAGCAACAAGATGACCTGCGCCAAGTAAAGAAGACAACACAGAGTTTCCGAGGGAACAAAGCAAGATGGCAACAGTTGGAGGACAAACTCGAACAGTGGGTTGTTGAGCAGAGAGCAGCAAGCAGAAGCGTCAGTACCATCACTATTCGAATGAAGGCAACAGCGCTAGCAAGCGAACTTCACTTGGATGATTTTTAAGGTGGTGCTTCTTTGTGTTTCCGCTTCATGAAATGACGCAATCTCTCCATCCGCACACGGACTACTATTTCACAGCAACTGCCAAAAGACTTTCAAGAAAAGCTGGCTACTTTCCGCGCATACTGTAAAAACAAGATAGCTGAAAAAAAGATCCGGCCAGAGCACATTATCAACATGGACGAGGTTCCACTGACTTTTGATATTCCTGTGAACCGCACTGTGGATAAAACGGGAGCACGCACGGTAAATATTCGCACAACAGGGAATGAGAAGTCGTCCTTCACTGTGGTTCTAGCTTGCCATGCTAATGGGCAGAAACTTCCACCCATGGTGATATTTAAAAGGAAGACCTTGCCAAAAGAAAACTTTCCAGCCGGCGTCATCATAAAAGCTAACTTGAAGGGATGGATGGATGAAGAAAAGATGAGCGAGTGGTTGAAAGAAGTTTACGTGAAGAGACCGGGTGGCTTTTTTCACGCAGCTCCGTCCCTGTTGATTTACGACTCCATGCGTGCCCACATCACAGATGGTGTCAAGAAACAAGTAAAGCACACTAATACAACACTCGCCGTCATTCCGGGTGGATTAACCAAAGAACTCCAACCACTGGATATTGGTGTCAACAGGGCATTCAAGGCTCGACTGCGAACGGCGTGGGAACAATGGATGACCGAAGGCGAACACACCTTCACTAAAACAGGGAGACAACGCCGGACGACATACGCCAACATCTGCCAGTGGATTGTAAATGCCTGGGCGGATATATCGGTCTCAACTGTGGTCCGAGCTTTCCGGAAGGCAGGATTCATGGAACTGCCGGACAACAACAGCGACACTAACTCTGATGACTTCGACGAGACGGAGCCCGCCATTTTGGATGCCGTATTCGCCTAACTTTTTAATTCAGACACCGAAGAAGAAGAATTCGAGGGATTTATTGATGAGGAATAACTTCTGAAAGTGAGTTTTGAATGTTTATTTTGTGTGCTGTGACCTTAACGTTCGAGCAACGTTGAGTTATTGATGTTGCTATTGCTCTGCAATATTTTGAGTGTTACTATTGTGATTGCACATTTGCACATTATATTTTGAGCGTTACTATTGTGATTGCACATTTGCACATTATATTTTGAGTGTTACTATTGTTGTAATTGCACATTTGCACACTGGTTTGTATTATTAAAGTTTGACTGACCTATCTGACTGTTTTTTTGACATTCCATTTAGCGCAGCGTAGGCGCGGCTTATGACCCGGTGCGGCTAATAGGTTTACAAAGTTTTAAAATATGCCATTCATTAAAGGTGCGGCTTATAACACGGGCGGCTTATAGCGCGGAAAATACGGTACTGTAAAAACATCAAAAACGGATGGACAATGAAGGTCAAGGCAAAAGAGTGAGGAGTGTCCTGACCAGATATATTGATACCGACAGTGATTGTTGTCAAATGTTCTTTGTCACGTTGTTTACTTTTGTGTCCAATAAAGATTTGAATAATTTATGATATCTCAGGTGTGATTCACTACAATAGGGTCCCAAAGCACACTGGATTCCAGGAAATTGAGTAACCACAACACTGGGTATTGTCCAGGAAAGTTAAATGTAAGAACTTGCACACAAAGCAACACTGGAGGTGACCATGAATTGATTTACGTGGACCCCGACTTAAACAAGTTGAAAAACTTATTCAGGTGTCACCATTTAGTCAATTGTAGGAAATATGTACTGAACTGTGCAATCTACTAATAAAACTTTCAATTAATCAATCAAGCAAAAAAAGCTATGATGTGCGCATTTCCACGCATGCGTATTGGGTCGCTTTCCGCCGGCTGACGGAGGGAGGCGGGGGTCTTAAACCATACTTGCCAACCTTGAGACCTCTGATTTTGGGAGGTGGGGGGTGTGGTCTGGGGTGGGGGGAGGCGTGGTTAAGAGGGGTGGCGTATAATTCACCAACTAGAGTATTTCATATATATATATCCATCCATTGTCTACCGCTTATTCCCTTTTGGAGTTGCGGGGGGCGCTGGCGCCTATCTCAGCTACAATCGGGCAGAAGGCGGGGTACACCCTGGACAAGTCGCCACCTCATCGCAGGGCCAACACAGATAGACAGATATATATATATATATGAAATACTTGACTTTCAGTGAATTCTAGTTATATATATATATATATATATATGTTATTATATATATATAAATAAAAGAAATAGTGGAATTTCCGATGGCACCTATCAAATACACAGTAATAAAAACACAGTTGTTCTACTAAATGTACTGTGCTTGCTGGTTATTAAAAAAACAACAACACTTACCTTTCACTATTTGACTAACCTTTGTTCTGCCATTTGCGTATTGTCCTTCACGGATTTGTTGTAGACATCCGCAAATGACAACGGGATGTTGTTTCCAGCTATCAGCATAGCCATCTTTGTCTCAGCATAAGATACACCATCGGGTCTACCGTCTCCATTTTGCGAGGTGGGCCATAATACTGGGTTGTGAACGATGCTGCGCTGCGGACGCTTTGTGCTTCGCTGACCGTTCATGGCTGAGTATATCCGTTCGGCCGCCGTGTTAAATGGAGAAGTCTGTTCTACAAAATTTACAGGCAACATACCCCTTCTTCTTCGAACTTTCCTGGATAAACTGAAATTCTTGTTTCCAATCGTTCTGGAACATGCAAGCGTATTTCTTCATTTTGCCCGTCGACGGTGTAACATATTGGGTTGGAGTCAATAACCAGGCAACGTGATGAAGTTACATCTCTTTACCGTGGGCTTCAGAACAAATGTAGAATATAGTTACACTCTATTCTATGTACAGTAGATGGCAGTATTGTCCTGTTTAAGAGGGTCAAAACATTGAGTCAGATCTGTCTGACTCAATGTTGGGGGGCGTGGCCTCCAGCTCTGCGTGAATTTCGGGAGATTTTCGGGAGAAAATTTGTCCGGGGGGTGGGTTTCGGGAGAGGCGTTGAATTTCGAGTCTCCAGGAAAATCCGGGAGGATTGGCAAGTATGTCTTAAACGACCATTGTGTGTGGGTGACAGAGATAAGGTTAGGTGGCATTTACCCTGGATAATCTTAGCCAGCTTAGTGTAAACGGGGGCTTAAATGAAGGCAAAGGTGTCAAGTTGCATGTGTGAAACCACTGTTGTGTTTAACACCGGGCCCAGCCCCACTATTTATGTGTCATGCATTCTGTCAAAATAGCATATACTCTATATATTTTTCGTTGTACATCAAAAGCCATCCATTTGTGTTAGTAACTTGACTATGTTATTTGATGGTGTCGAAGTACTGCACAATAGTCATCACCAGTGGTACTTCGGTCACATTCAGCCTGGAGACCATACACAGTACACAGCTAGCTCAACAAATATATAAACTTGTTTGTAAAAAGAAATACGGTGACATACCAGATAGAAGTAGGAGCAGAAAGTCCACGTAGAGAGTGAAGTGGCGACGACTATGAAGCAACAGTCTGCCGGTGTGGGGATGAAACATGAGTCGGGAACGTGACTGACACAGCCGGGACAAGCTTGGTAACACGTCCCGCGACACTCAGCTAGGAAACAGCTCGGCTGCCATTGTAGGACATCATCTCCTTTTATGGTCACGTCATCCATATTTCCGGTTGAAAACTTTATTTAAACGTAAACTTAGTACAATACAGTTATGTTGGTGGGAAAGACATTAAAAATATATAAAAACATGACAATATTTTTTGTTACTTTTTAAATTGATAAACTAATTTACTTTTTTAAATCCTGAATAGTGAATACAACTGTATAGGAATTGTTATTGTACGACACTGCCACTTACTGGCCACGTACACGAGAATTGATATAATTACATCAGATTTACCAGAGAATGTTTTTAAGATTATTTTCAAACAAAGTAAATTAAGGACGTTCTAAAGAGCTATGTACTTCCGTGCTGAGGATTCTGAGTGCGGAAGTGCACTATCGGTACCCGGATGTTTCAATAAAAAATGGTCTGAGTAGTGCGTGTTGTAAGCACAATACCAATGGCGCGCAATTTGCAAAATGCGCAACCGCATTTTGCAAATTTAATGTCAAATCAAATCAAATCAAATCAAATGTTTATTGGATTCATCACTATACAGTGTACATCCACGACAGAACTACTGACTAAACTACTACCACAACTTGGTTTACTATTTATAAAATATAGTAATGTAGGGTTACCTGGAACTTGAAATAGGCCACCCGGCCTGAATCCACACTTGGATGTACACTGTATAGTGATGAATCCAATAAACATTTTATTTGATTTGATTTGACATTAAATTTGCAAAATGCGGTTGCGCATTTTGCAAATTGCGCGCCATTTGTATTGTGCTTACAGTAGTGATGTCCATTTATCCATCCATCCGTACATTTTCTACCGCTTGTCCCCTTTTTGGGTTAGTTATTTTGTAATAAATTTTAACCAGCTGGAAAAATAGGTGGATTCGCAATGACAGTAAAGTATTTGGGACAGAAGCACACTAATTTGATTGATTGATTGAAACTTTTATTAGTAGATTGCACAGTTCAGTACATATTCCGTACAATTGACCACTAAATGGTAACACACGAATACGTTTTTCAACTTGTTTAAGTCGGGGTCCACGTTAATCAATTCATGATAGAACTTTAGTACACGGTTTACTCAATATATTTATTGAAGTGTAAAACGTATAGTATTCAATTTGAAACAGAGCTCTTCTTGCAGAACAGCAGGGATGTTCAAAGTGCGGCCCGGGAGCAAATTGCGGCCCGTAGCCAATTATTTAACGGCCGGTGGCACAATTGTTAGCATTGCTAGCTTTTTTGCAAATTTTGCAGGAATACCAATCAATCAATCAATCAATCAATCAATCAATGTTTACTTATATAGCCCTAAATCACTAGTGTCTCAAAGGGCTGCACAAACCACAACACAAACCACTACGACATCCTCGGTAGGCCCACATAAGGGCAAGGAAAACTCCCACCCAGTGGGACGTCGGTGACAATGATGACTATGAGAACCTTGGAGAGGACCACATATGCAATGGATGTCGAGCGGGTCTAACATGATACTGTGAAAGTTCAATCCATAGTGGATCCAACACAGCCGCGAGAGTCCAGTCCACAGTGGAGCCAGCAGGAAACCATCCCAAGCGGAGGCGGTTCAGCAGCGCAGAGATGTCCCCAGCCGATACACAGGCGAGCGGTTCATCCTGGGTCCCGACTCTGGACGAGCGGTCCATCCTGGGTCCCGACTCTGGACGAGCGGTCCATCCTGGGTCCTGACTCTGGACAGCCAGTACTTCATTCATGGCCATCGGACCGGACCCCTCCACAAGGGAGAGTGGGACATAGGAGAAAAAGAAAAGAAACGGCAGATCAACTGGTCTAAAAAGGGAGTATATTTATAACTCAGTGTCAATTTTTTTTTTTTTTTTTGCTACTTCAGGCAGGTTACAGTTAGCATTTTAGCATGCTAACATTGGCATACTATTTGTTTAGCTAATTTTACAGGTATACAACTTAGTTGCATTTATTTTCAGTAATGCTTACTGTAAGCATGCTATTGTTAGCATGTTAACATACTACTGTTAGCATGCTCACTTTATTTTTTGTAACTTGATGCTGTCTGGCCAGCGTGCTGTTAGCATTCCAGTTCAGCTTTTGGCATTTTAGTATTCACACATAATCGCTACTAAAATTACATTTTCTAGTTATTTGAAGAAGAAAAAAATCTATATAGTGAACTATTTTTGGAGGTGAAACTTCCAAAATGTCCCCCGCATTTTTATGATTTGTCAGTCCGTGGTTCTCTATGGAAAAAGTTTGGGGGGTATCATTAAGCAACACGTCAACATTACAAAGTCTTATACTGTATCTGAAAGTGTTCTTTATTTTGTTGTTTTAAACATCCTGACAATTGTCTGGCTGCGGATGTATGGTCAATCCTTAAAAAAACAAACACAAAAAACTACGACATGTAACAGGTCCAGTGACATCATTAAATACATCACCATGGCTGATTAAAAAAATAATAAATAGGATCATTTTTTTTTAATATTTGAGGAAACAGCTACAAAATACCAAATGTGAGGATGTCAGATTTCTGTCTACGGGAGGTTTTACTCAAGCTTTAAAACCAGTTTCAACCTTTGGAAACCAGTACCATTTCCTCAGCAATGCAGTGCCCATCTTTAAAAAACAAAAAAAAACACAACTTTAAGGCACGGTTGGGATGTTTGTGAACATTGGTAATGTGCATCATTAGTAACGACTATACACTGCAACTTTTACACTACTCTGAAAAAAAAAATCACGTCTTAGCAGGAGCAAATTCAGTGTTCTAAAGGTCATGGTAGAATCATTATAACAGCGGGAAAAGCTGACCAAAAAAGTAGAAACCATCAATTGGTAACATGAATGAATAGGGCCAGACATGACAGGTAAATAATAAACATAAATCATAACATGATATACTGGATTACAAGTGAGGAAAGTGTAAGCCAACACTCTGTTATTGGTTTCCTCCCTAAAGTTAAGATTTAAAGGGGGAAAAGTCAGGGAACCAAGAGCAGCTCAAAATGACAATCTTGCATGTGCACTCATTGCACTTTTGCTTTAAATGCGGGTTATTCTATAAAAGCTTGTGCCGTCATTCCCGTGTATTTACACAGCATGTCCTCTTCCAGTCTGCTCATGCCTTCCCTGCATTAACTACGTAACGAGGGAAATCCACATTTCTGTCCTCAATGCTGACGTGGAGGCATACACCGCTGCATGCAAAAGCTTAATGTCCCTAGCAAGCTGTGGGAAATATCCATCAGACTGTTGAAGAGACAGAGGCAGAGGAGTCTTTGCACACGTTAAAACAAATCCAGAGGTTATCTGTGACTTTTTTAATACAAATATTGTAGAAAACCAACACGGTGTCACAGACTGTTCCTCTGGAAAAGACTCTGGAAAAATAAGTAATATAGAAATGTAAAAAAAAAAAAAAGTTTCCCATGGCAGACTATTCCTCCATGTCAAGCGATGAGAAACCACAAAAATTCATCTCATGAAAAGCCTGAGGAGTCGGCCGAGCCGCGGGGCTGGAGGCCGGGCGTAGTGTTCGTGGTGCTTGTGGCGTTGGTGTGTAGGCTGAAGGCCTTCAGTGGTGTGCTGCAGGCCTGAGCTTGGGGGAAGCGCTGGTGGTACCGGTCCAGCCGCAGGTATTTCACTGTCACCAGCTTACCTGGCAACACAAAATTAAAACCATGTCACAGAGAAATTACTTAATTAAAAAAATAATTAATGAAGCTCCTCAACTACATTGGCCAGCCATCATTGTGATAACATATAAATCACGACCAAAAAAAGACTTTAAATAGTTAAAAGTTTAAGTCCCAACGATAGCCACACACACACACTAGGTATGGTGAAAGTATCCTGTGCATTTGACCCATCCCCATGAGGGGAAAAGTGAGCAGCAGCGGTAGTCGCGCTCGGGAATTATTTTGGTGATTTAACCCCCAATTCCAACCCTTGATGCTGAGTGCCAAGCAGGGAGGCAACGGGTCCCATTTTTATTGGTATGACTCGGCTGGGGTTTGAACTCACAACCTTCCAGTCTCAGGGCGGACACTCTAACCACAAGGCCACTGAGCAGGTGTGTCAAAAGTGCGGCCTGGGGACCATTTGCAGTCAGTTTTTTTTTAATTAGCCCACAAAATATTCCACAGACAAAATGGCATTGGCCCAAATCCCCCCGAAATGGCACCAGCAAACCAAAATGGCTGACTGCATGTGACTCCTACATATGGCCTTCCATGATTTTTGTGCCTCCATACAGAAAGAAGCCACATTCCGCTAGAAGACACATGCTTGCAAAATGTGTCAAGTTTTCAATAATAATGACTTATGCACAAAAAAATTTTATATTTAATTAATAGCTTAGCATATATTGACCAACATTAAACTAATTTAATGTGTTTCATGAATTCTTAGTGCCGACTCCCACACCTTTCCATTTTTCTACAGTGGCATCCAATTATAATGACGCACGTCAGACTGGCTTCATTGATAACAGTCCATACGCGCTGTGGACATAACCCAAACTGAAACAGACACGAGCTATTGTTTGCACATTTACTTGTGACCACAATTAAGGATATAAGGCAGTGTTTTCCACAGATTGGCAATCTATTTGTCGCAGTCCGGGCGTTATCAGGGGTGGTGTGGGTGTGGCCAGGGCAGTGTCAATGTCATTATATAAAACTTACTAAATTGGCTACAATACTTATTTGTAAGAATATAAAAAAAAAGTACATATTGTCTTTGAAAAAAAGCTAAACTGTTAATATAAAGATATCTTTTTTCATGTTACAATACATTATTTGCTGTGTTTTTCAATTGTTGCTGTTCATTTTATTGCTACAATGCAACACTTCATCACTGGTTTATTCATAATATCTTTAATAAGAAAAACACTTTCGAAAGGGACTTGACGAGTTGAGTTGGTTGACATCAATAAGTTGTCAACTAAAACAGGGCTGACTTAAAGGGGAACTGCACATTTAAGGAATTTTGCCTATAATTCACAATTCTAATGAGAGACAGGAACACTTCTTTTTTAAAATACATTCTAACTTGTAAACAAAAGTCTGCTTGCAATAGAAGGACTGGGAGCCATGATCATTGCGTCTATTTTGACCATAAAACCCAACAACCATCCAAAAAGCGCCAACATTACTACATTTACATTTCGTGAACTGAATATTAGCTATATCGTTATAAGCATTGAATATCTACATATAGCAGCAGCACATTGATCAGAGGGAGGCAACTTCCCTATGATGCTGTCCATCAGCTGGTGAGCTGCTTTCTCTAAGAATATAAATCATGTCTCTCACCTTGATAGCAAAATGTTGTAGGTATAAACTAAGAAGTTGGTAGACTCTGAAAGCCAACTTACACCCAGAAATGGCAAAGACCCGAAAAGACAATTTGTTCCAACCCCATTTTTTGAGTGGATTCTGAGTTACTTCATTTAAGACAGACAGCAGACATTATACAGTACGTGATGTTTTATTACGTTGGCTCTGATGAAGTCTGCAGTTAGTAGTAATCAGTGGAGGTTGTGGATGGAAAAAGAAAAAGCTGTAACGCGATGTGAAATTAATGAGCTTCCGTATGCTGAAAATGAGAAAAATACATAAATTATACAAGTGATTATGAATGTGAGTGTCACTACATTACATATATGCATACAGCATTTATATAAAACTTTGATGGAGGTGTTTGGATGTTTTTAAGCGCTTTATAGGCCGAATAGAGCGACTCCCATTGGCTAAATGGTAAGCAGACTTTTGTTTGCATTTATTTACCAGTTAGAATGCATTAAAAAAAAAAAAACATATAACATGTTTTTGTCTTAAATAAGGATTTCAAATGATAGGAACATTTCCTAAAAAGTGCAGTTCCACTTTAAGCTGGTTCCACTAAATATGTAAGGTTTCCCTGTTCGAATGAGAACAATGTGTGGAATTGGAGTTGCTTGCAGACAGCTAAAAAAACAAAGAAACATACTGGGTCGCTCCTAGGCAGAGGTGGGTAGTAAGTAACGCGCTACATTTACTCCGTTACATCTACTTGAGTAACTTTTGGGATAAATTGTACTTCTAAGAGTAGTTTTTATGCAACATACTTTTACTTTTACTTGAGTATATTTACAGAGAAGAAACGCTACTTTTACTCCGCTCCATTTATCTACGATCAGCTCACTACTTTTTTTAATCGATCTGTTAATGCGCGCTTTGTTTGTTTTGATTTTGTAAGACACATTCAATCAATCAATGTTTACTTATATAGCCCTAAATCACTAGTGTCTCAAAGGGCTGCACAAACCACAACACAAACCACTACGACATCCTCGATAGGCCCACACAAGGGCAAGGAAAACTCACACCCAGTGGGACATCGGTGACAATGATGACTATGAGAACCTTGGAGAGGAGGAAAGCAATGGATGTCGAGCGGGTCTAACATGATACTGTGAAAGTTCAATCCATAATGGATCCAACACAGTCGCAAGAGTCCAGTCCAAAGCGGATCCAACACAGCAGCGAGAGCCCCTTTCACAGCGGAGCCAGCAGGATAACAGCAGCGCAGAGATGTCCCCAGCCGATACACAGGCAAGCAGTACATGGCCACCGGATCGGACCGGACCCCCTCCACAAGGGAGAGTGGGACATAGGAGAAAAAGAAAAGAAACGGCAGATCAACTGGTCTAAAAAGGGAGTCTATTTAAAGGCTAGAGTATAGAAATGAGTTTTAAGGTGAGACTTAAATGCTTCTACTGAGGTGGCATCTCGAACTTTTACCAGGAGGGCATTCCAGAGTACTGGAGCCCGAAATGAAAACCCTCTATAGCCCGCAGACTTTTTTGGGTCTTTGGGAATCACTAATAAGCCGGAGTCCTTTGAACGCAGATTTCTTGCCGGGACATATGGTACAATACAATCGGCAAGATAGGATGGAGCTAGACCGTGTAGTATTTTATACGTAAGTAGTAAAACCTTAAAGTCACATCTTAAGTGCACAGGAAGCCAGTGCAGGTGAGCCAGTACAGGCGTAATATGATCAAACTTTCTTGTTCTTGTCAAAAGTCTAGCAGCCGCATTTTGTACCAACTGTAATCTTTTAATGCTAGACATGGGGAGACCCGAAAATAATACGTTACAGTAATCGAGGCGAGACGTAACAAACGCATGGATAATGATCTCAGCGTCTTGAGTGGACAGAATGGAGCGAATTTTAGCGATATAACGGAGATGAAAGAAGGCCATTTTAGTAACGCTTTCAATGTGTGACTCAAAGGAGAGAGTTGGGTCAAAGATAATACCCAGATTCTTTACCGAGTCGCCTTGTTTAATTGTTTGGTTGTCAAATGTTAGAGTTGTATTATTAAATAGAGGTCGGTGTCTAGCAGGACCGATAATCAGAATTTGCGTTTTTTTGGCGTTGAGTTGCAAAAAGTTAGCGGAAATCCATTGTTTAATTTTATTAAGACACGCCTCCAGCTGACTACAATCCGGCGTGTTGGTCAGCTTTAGGGGCATGTAGAGTTGGGTGTCTTCAGCATAACAGTGAAAGCTAACACCGTATTTGCGTATGATGTCACCTAGCGGCAGCATGTAGATGCTGAAGAGTGCAGGGCCAAGGACCGAACCCTGGGGAACTCCACACGTTACCTTAACGTAGCCCGAGGTCACATTGTTATGGGAGACGCACTGCATCCTGTCAGTAAGATAAGAGTTAAACCAAGACAGGGCTAAGTCTGACATACCAATTCATGTTTTGATACGTTCTAATAAAATATTATGATCGACGGTATCGAAAGCAGCGCTAAGATCGAGGAGCAGCAACATAGATGACGAATCAGAATCCATCGTTAGCAATAGATCATTAGTCATTTTTGCGAGGGCCGTCTCTGTAGAGTGATTTGCCCTGAAACCGGATTGAAAGGTTTCATATAGATTGTTAGACGCTAAGTGTTCATTTAACTGCTCCGCAACAATTTTTTCGAGGATTTTTGAAATAAAGGGAAGGTGAAACACCGGTCAGTAGTTTACCATGAGGTCACGATCGAGGTTAGGTCTTTTAAGAAGAGGATGAATAACCGCTTTTTTGAATGCTAGGGGAACAGTGCCCGAGGAAAGTGATAAGTTTATAATATTTAGCACTGATGGACCTAATAATACAAAGAGCTCCTTGATCAGTTTCCCAGGAAGAGGGTCAAGTAAACATGTTGTTTGTTTTATTCCATTTACACGTTGTAACAATTCCTCTAATGTTATTTCCTCAAAACGAGAGAAACTATTTTGGAGGGCAGTATCCGCCGTATATACAATCGTGTCAGTGTTAATAGAACCCAGTTGTAGCTGGGACGCATTGTCTTTAATCTCCTTTCTAATGACTTCAATTTTCTTACTAAAGAATTGCATAAAGTCATCAGCTGAGTGGGTGGAGCTACTGGAAGGAGTCCCTTGTTGGGTTAGCGATGCTACCGTACTAAACAAAAATTTAGGATCGTTTTTATTACGGTGGATGAGATTTGAGTAATAGTTAGCTTTAGCTAAGGTAAGCATTCGTTTATAAGTTATTAAACTATCACTCCATGCTTGATGGTGCACCTCAAGTTTAGTCGTGCGCCATTTGCGTTCCAGCTTTCTACATAATAATTTCTGAGCTCTAGTTCCTTCAGTAAACCACATTCAAAGTAGGATCTATGCATGCCTGCGTTTCACCAATCAAATGCAGTCACTGGTGACGTTGGACCAATCAAACAGAGCCAGGCGGTCACGTGACCGTCACACGTCCAACCCGACTTAAACAAATTGAAAAACTTATTGGGGTGTTACCATTTAGTGGTCAACTGTACTGAATATGTACTGTACTGTGCAATCTACTAATAAAAATTTCAATCAATCAATCAAATGTATTAAGGAAAAAAGACACTTTTTATTTCAACCATACTTCCCGTCAAAAGCCTAAAGACTGGTCGCACAGTTCCTGTCTTCACAATAAAAGTGCTGCTCCATCGCGCCTGCGCTAACAAAATAAGAGTCTCCGAAAGCCAGCGCAAACAAGCGAGCAAGCTACGGAGTTTGCCGCCAATCTATGTCTTGTAAGGTGTATAAAAACAAATATGGAAGCTGGACAAATAAGATGCCAAAAACCAACGACTTTCATGTGGTATCAGACAGAAAGGAGGAACTTTTTTTCTCCTCCATTTGAAAACGTGGACGTTATCAGCACTATAAGTCCAATCAATGCAAGTCTTTAGAATCAGGTAATACACCAACTTATATTCTTGTTATTATGAAAGATAGGAATCTATGTGTTAAACATGCATGTATATTCATTAAAACACCTTTAACGTGGAAAAAAAACGGCAAAATAAATAAATATAAATTATATACTGTATATATAAATGTATGTATATATATTGTCACCGACGTCCAACTGGGTCATTATTGTCACCGATGTCCCACTGGGTGTGAGTTTTCCTTGCCCTTATGTGGGCCTACCGAGGATGTCGTAGTGGTTTGTGCAGCCCTTTGAGACACTAGTGATTTAGGGCTATATAAGTAAACCTTGATTATAAATATATATATATATATATATATATATCATATATATATATCATATATATATATATATGATTGTGTGTATGTACTGTATATGAATGTATGAGTCTGATCACCTCGACTTGGTCATTTATTAAGTAATTGATTAACGTTGAAAAACTTATTGGGGTGTTACCATTTAGTGGTCAATTGTAGGGAATATGTACTGTACGGTGCAATCTACAAATAAAAGTTTCAATCAATCAATCAATCAATCAATCAATGCCTACTGAGCCTATGGTGCTGTTAAGTTATTGTGGCTCAATTTGCCTTTTTTTTTTTTTTTAATATATTATTATTTACTATATATTATTGTTTTAGTTGCTTAAGAGATATTCCTGGCTCTTAATTTGCTCATTGATATTTTTATGCATTATTTGTTGCCGTAATCATTAAACGAACAGGTTACTCATCAGTTACTCAGTACTTGAGTAATTTTTTCACAACATACTTTTTACTTTTACTCAAGTAAATATTTGGGTGACTACTCCTTACTTTTACTTGAGTAATACATCTCTAAAGTAACAGTACTCTTACTTGAGTACAATTTCTGGCTACTCTACCCACCTCTGCTCCTAGGTGACACAAAAGGTAAACGTTCAGGTACATGTATGAGATTTAGAGATGTTTTCGAGTGCAGACTTGTGTTAATAATGAGTCACCTACCATCAAACCAAGAGCCATGAAGTGCCTTGAAGGCTTTCCCTGAGTGTTCTGCAGAGAGGCACTTCACGTAGACGCAGCCCTGGAGAGAGAGCAGGAGAAAACACAGTCGTCAAAACCAGGCAAGTAAGCACCCTTTCAGGAAAACTGACGGAAAAAAAAGGATAATTTCTATCGGCACAAACTTCTATCACGCAAGCCCCGAAAGAAAATTTTGACAATCAAGTTTTCCTGCAATTGGGTGTATTTATACTTTACAATTTACCTTCACATTTATTCTCATTGACTGCTGCTTTAATGTCTTTAATGTCCTCTGTGTTCTTTGATGTTTGATGTTTCCCTCTTACACACATGTAAGAGGGATGTGTACTATGGCTATGAGTTGTTGTATTTTTTTTTTTTTTTTCCCCTTGGCCTCAGTCTGCACCCCCACTCCAGGGCCCAGG
This sequence comes from Nerophis ophidion, assembly GCF_033978795.1. NCBI lineage: Eukaryota > Metazoa > Chordata > Actinopteri > Syngnathiformes > Syngnathidae > Nerophis > Nerophis ophidion. The sequence goes on along the minus strand of NC_084620.1, from coordinate 26,239,123 downwards.
CTAAGACCGATTTTTTTTAATTTTATTTTAATCTTCTATTCTTTTCTCCCATCCCCCCCCTCCCTGTTTACCTTTATGTCATCTTTTTTGTAAGGGGCGCTGGAAGCCGGCAGACCCGTCAGCGATCCTGTTCTATTTCCCTGTAATGTTTGTCTGATCTTGAATGGGATTGTTCTGAAAATTGTAATTTTCCTGAAGGAACTCTCCTGACGGAATAAATAAAGTACTATCTAATCTAATCTAATCTAACTCTTGTGGCTGTCTTTTTACATTTGCATATCCCATGCAATGTGCCTTAACATTTTTTAGTAAATAATTTACTAACACTATTATTAGGGCTGTCATTCTTTGGGCACCACACGATTCGATTCTCAGAGTTAACAATTTGATTGCGAATTGTTTCTCGATTTAAAGCGATTCTCTATTCAAAATTAACCGTTTTTCTAATAACACTGGATGACAGTTCTATGATTAACTACATTCCTCCATAAATTGGATAAAGCCCTGATAAATTTATATGATGACAGTTCTGTGATTAACTACATTCCTCTGTAAAATAGATAAAAGCCTTGATAAATTTATGTTTCTGAAAAAAAAACTTAGTTTTGTTTAATAAAATTCTACCCAAACATTTAATAAAGTCAAATACAAATAAGGCAACAAGAGAAGTATTTAAAATTTCTCTTTTCTAAAGTAAATCTGTACAGCATATATCGGCATCTATATCAACAACATGATTTGCCTTAGTGGCTGGATCGGACAGTTCTCTCTCTCTCTCTTTCTATCTATATATATATATATATATATATATATATAAAACAAATATAAATATAAATTAATCTTTTTTTTCCAATTTCTCTAAATCAATGTTTGATTTCTTTGAATCGATTAAGAATAGTTGAGTAAGAATCGCGATCCTTTGAATTTTTTTTGACAACCCAAATTATTATTTAAAAAAATCTAATGTAAAATTCTATAACATGCATGCAAAGAACTCTGAAAACATTTTCCATTAGGAAACTCTACCCTGTAGCCACGCCCCCTCGGGTAAGATACTTCCGGTCTTGCGACCTCTGTTTACATTAGTCACGTCAAAAATATACCTTCTCACTGGCCACAGATAAATAGTCTATAAGTATAATGGTTGGGAATTAATAGTGTTTGGATTGTAATCATCCAATTATGATTAGCAGCGAAGTAGCAAGCCGTCAACGTTGTGGCTCGGTAAGCGAATGCAGGCGACAACAAGTAAGTTATCTAGATGATGCAAACAAGCAAGCTTGTTTTGGCGCCCCTGGTCGTCTCCTTGTCCTGCAATTCAGGGTGGCGTTTAGGCAAAAGGAACAGCGAGTACCTATGGCTGAGGCGAGCGCTAAACACATTTTTTTTTTCCCATCCATCCATTTTTAAGTGATATTTTGACGTGGAAATCATTGTTTATATAAACACAGATTTCCGTATTTTTGGAACCATTTTACATGCCTGCAAAACACCGCAGCCTGAGTTATTTTAAAGCAAGTAAGTGCTGTTACTGTGCATGAATACCTCTCGCGAGTTCTTGTCGACCGCGATGTGGACGATGCCCTTGTTATCGCTGCACTTCTCCAGAATGGCCTCGTGGATAGCTAGATCCCAGTTGTCACCGACCTCCCTAATGACACGCAAAAAAGTTATGAGTTGAAAAGAACATAGGAAAATTAAGCACAAAAAAGCAGACACTCACATGACCGGGTCAAACATGTTCCTGATCTTTAGACACGGGGTCAGGCTGTTTGGAGGGGAATTCCTGCGGTCTAGAGGGAAGGCTGAGAAGCAGAAACGGAAGATGAAACCGCCAAATAAAAACACAGCACAGGGAGTGTTAAAGGTTGGTTACCTTTTCCCTGCCAGACTTTGGAGGGAATCGAGCTGGTCTTGTCGCAATTTTGAGATGGGTGGATCCACCTCCAGACAAGATAGTCAGCCCCCCCAATGATCTGGGTCTCTGTTCGGATTCTAGACTCGTTTGCAGACAGAAACCTCACAGAACGCTCCCAAATCCTCTTCATTTTCTTCCTGTAAAGGCAACATATTCCAGCAAGGGCCGCATTGTCAAAAACTTGGAGGGCCACTTTGCTACATTTAGAAAATTTAAGAGGCTTTAAACCAAGCCAATGTTTGTACATGCTAAAATACCTGAAAAAAAACATCTTAGCTTTGTGTTATAGAGGACAAAGCAAATCAGTGTAATATTGGGGCCCGCAATTTGGACCCCACTGCTTCTGCCTTTGATTAAATGGATTAATTGAATCTGACTTCTGTTGAGTAATTGACTTTTTGAAAATGTGATTTTTTTTATTTTTTTTTTAACCATCTCTGTTTTGGCAGTGACCGTACTTACCGTTCCTGAGGTTGGATGAGTGAGTCTCTGACGTGGGGTATGGGCAAGTAGGGCTGAAAGTCTTGGTTCTCTTGGCATGCCTCACTATGGCTCCTCAGCACATCTGAACATCACACAGTTGAGATTTAATCAGCGCCAAAACCCAATTCAGACGATGACAATTAATTCAACTACAGCGGAACTTGATTAAGCTGACGCCCTTTGGATTGGCTGACTCATGTCGACATAACCAAAACTAGCTATTGCTTCAACAATGCTCTACAGTTACATTTTTGTGTATGTGAGTTGGCAGAGATTGGGCAGACAATCGACGTGCCGAACGAAACAAGCATGTACACGCGCACATCTTTGCTGAATATAGTGTGATCGAGCTATTGGGGTGCACACAAGGATGTTTGTAGTGCGGGTGTGCCTGTTGAAGACGATTTGGCTCAATCAACAAGGTGATACAAACACACGCATGTGCCCAGCGTAGCTTACTGTTTGTTGCGGGTGTGCCGATCCGATGTTGATATCGGATATTGGTTTGATACCAGCAAAAAAACATTGGCTTGCAATTTAACTTCCAGTAGAAGACTCGGATACAAACAGTCCTGCAGCAGGATTAATGGTGCGACACTCGACAGCCAGTTAACAGCTAGATGTTTTTCAATAAACAGATGGTTGGTCTTGTATTTTAATGAAGACATTTACAAAGGCTAGGCTACTAGTAGCTATACAACAGTTCAGCTCGTGAATGTCTTAACCAGAAGAACATTACAGTGTAAAACATGACATTTGTCAACATAAACAAGTATGAAGTAATCATAGTTGCATATTTCAAACAGATACAAGGTCTAGAGTTTAGAGTATCCTTTCCACAACATTCAGGTGCTGAGCTTAATCTAATTAAACATTGAGCTTAATCTACCTAATCATTGTGGCCACGAGGGGTCGCCAAAAACCAACACTCCACTTCAAAATTCAAAGACAACATAAATCCATTTCAGACATTTAAAAATAAATATAGTAGTGTTTTTCAAACCTACCGTTGTTCTCTTAGTGATTTCACTTGATCAGACCTTTTCTAACATTTCCCACACAACATAACAAAAGTATGTGGGATTTGTGCTGCAACATCGGTCCATTATACTGTTGGTCTTGTATTGAAAGTAAAAAGGTTGTATTGGGACACTCCTCAACTGACTGTATTGCAATTGCTTCTCTATTGTTACACTTTACAAAACTATGATAGTAGAAAGTAGGGCTGCAGCTATTGATTATTTTAGTAAACAGGTAATCTATTGATTAATATGTTCAATTAATAGTGTCAGCTGCGTTTGACAGCGCAAACAATTCCTCTGTTGTCTGTCTCTCAGTTTGAAATAATTGCAAAACTTTTGACAGCTTCTGTTTGTTTCTGGTCATTTTCACTTTTCCTCCTCGTCGTCCTTCTTTGAGCCGTCTCTTTTTATTGACACTCAGCAGCAGCACTCTTATGTAAACTCTATCTTATACATTTTTATTAAACTCATTTAACGGCTAATCCAAGAACAAAATACAAATCAATAATTTTCTGTAATCAAATTAATCCATGAATCCTTGCAGCCCAAATAAATTAAAAAAAATTAGTCTACCAAGTCAGAACAAAAACGTATCATTCAATTAATGTGATCGCTTCACTGCACAAAATAGAGAGCTGATGATGAATTGTAAACACCACCATGTAGAGAAAAAAAACATCCTGTAATAAAAATAAGAATACAATAAGGCTATAACGTGTGTTTAATAAAAGAACAAAATATGTGAAGCTTTATATAAAAGAAAAGTTGGGCAATACAGACAAAATAAATTATATACATTTGGCTGACGATAGCGGTTTTCATACTATCCTTATACTGTGATTACAGATGTCCGATAATGGCTTTTTTGCCGATATCCGATATTGTCCAACTCTTAATTACCGATACTGATATCAACCGATACCGATATATACAGTCGTGGAATTAACACATTATTATGCCTAATTTTGCTGTGATGCCGCGCTGGATGCATTAAACCAGTGGTTCTCAACCTTTTTTCAGTGAGCTACCGCCTGTGAACATTATTTTAATTCAAGTACCCCCTAATCAGAGCAAAGCATTTTTGGTTCAAAAAAAGTGATAACGTAGTAAAATACAGCACTATGTCATCAGTTTCTGATTTATTAAATTGTATAACAGTGCAAAATATTGATCACTTGTAGTGGTCTTTTTTTAACTATTTGGAAAAGGATATAAAAATAACTAAAAACTTGTTGAAAAAAAACAAGTGATTCAATTATACATAAAGATTTCTACACAGAAGTAATCATCAACTTAAAGTGCCCTCTTTGGGGATTGTAATAGAGACCCATCTGGATTCATGAACTTAATTCTAAACATTTCTTCACAAAAAAATAAATCTTTAACATCAATATTTATGGAACATGTCCACAAAAAATCTAGCTGTCAACACTGAATATTGCATTGTTGCATTTCTTTCACAGTTTATGATTCAAATTTTGTTGAAGTATTATTCAATAAATATACTTATAAAGGATTTTTGAATTGTTATTATTTTTAGAATATTAAAAAAAAATCTCACGTACCCCTTGGCATACCTTCAAGTACCCCCAAGGGTACGCGTACCCCCATTTGAGAACCGCTGCATTAAACAATGTAACAAGGTTTTACAAAATCAACTCAAGTTATGAAAAAAAATGCCAACATGGCACCGCTATATTTATTATTGAAGTCATTGAAAAGCATTTTTTAACATGCCTCAAAACAGCAGCTTGGAATTTGGGACATGCTCTCCCTGAGAGAGCATGAGGAAGTTGAGGTGGACGGGATTGGGGGGCGGGGTTGAGGTGTGGGGCAGAGAGCGGGAGGTGTATATTGTAGCATCGTGGAATAGTTAGTGCTGCAAGGGTTTCCGGGTATTTGTTCTGTTGTGTTACGGTGCGGATGTTCTCCCGAAATGTGTTTGTCATTGTTGTTTGGTGTGGGTTCACAGTGTGGCGCATATTTCCAACAATGTTAAAGTTGTTTATACGGCCAACCTCAGTGTGACCTGTATGGCTGTTGATCAAGTATGCTTGCATTCACATGTGTGTGTGTGTGTGTGTGTGTGTAGATATTATGTGACTGGGCCACACGCAAAGGCAGTGCCCTTAAGGTTTATTGGCGCTCTGTACTCCTCCCTACATCAGTGTACACAGCGGCGTTTTAAAAAGCCATAAATTTTACTTTTTGAAACGGATACCGATAATTTTCAATATTACATTTTAAAGCATTTATCGGCCGATAATATCGGCAGTCCAATATTATCGGACATCTCTAACTGTGATTATGTATGTTGATGACACATTGTAGCTGTGTCCCGCAAACTTGAAAGAAACAAGCAAACAAATGCCTCCTAAACTATTGTATTCTTTCTTGTAAGCGGCTAATGTCCCTCTACTGTGCATAGCCACTTTTTAGGTCAGCAATCCTCGCCTATATGGCGGCAAATACACAAGTATTATTACGAGAAGACGAGAAGTTGCTAAATATGCTACACTAGACACTGTAAGAAGTAGAGGTGGGAATCTTTGGGCACCTCACGATTAAATTACCATTACGATTCAGGAGCCACAATTTGAATTAAAGTATATTATTGATGCAGCTTTAATTCATGTTTATTGACACAGTTTGAGATTTCTTTTAGTTTCACTGAATAAGCGTTTATCATTTGTAACTTTAAAAAAACTATTTATTTTATAATAAGAAACAGTTAAATTAATTCCCACATTTCACAAATTAATGAAAATGTGTGCAAAACCGCACCATAAGTGCTCGATAATAAAAGAGCTGGTCGGATCTCTTGGTGAGTTGGCTCGCTGAAGTCAGACAAATTTAAAAAAATGTCTGCATAACATTATTTACAATAAATACATTGATTATTGACGTTGACTAATCGATTCTATAATTGTCTGAATTGTAATGCATCTAAAAATCGATAATTTCCCCCACCTCCAGTAAGAGGATATGCTAACCGCAAACTACAGCTCTTGAAAGTAAAGGAGCAGATCGATACAAAAATTGACAGTAACAATACCAAGTATACTGTTGAGCAGGGGTGTCAAACCGGTTTAATCCGTCAAGCAGAGTTTCCTAAGTATAAAAATTAGCTTCAATTTTTCATGAAAGAAACTGCTGTAGTAAACAAATCCACTGGATAACGCAATAGCAATTTTGATTGGCAAGCACACAATTTATAGCAGGGATGTAACGGTATCAAATCTCATGGTACAATATCACGGTATTAAGGCCTCGGTACGATACTGTTGTGGTATATGTCCCCAAATTTGAAAGAAAAATACAGTGTGTAAAGATAAGTGTCCGAAATGTTTAGGATGAACACACTTGAACACAAACATAATTTTAAAACGTTAAACGTCATATTCATTACTGCAAACATTTTTTTCAGTGCAAATAATTGTGTAGAAACATCAACTGTTTCAAGAAAATCCATCCCTCCAGTTTCTACCCCTTGGCCCTCTCAGGGTCGTGGGGATGGCTGGAGCATATCCCAGCTGCATTTAATAAATAATAATGAAATAATTTATTTATATTATTACGCTGTCACGCTATGCTTTTGTCTGATTATAATTGTGATCAAAAATGTAATCAGTAAATGATTTTGAAAATTTTAAGAATCATCATTGGTATGACCAATAACGCATGTGCTACAGTAGATAGAAACATGCTTCAACAGAAAGTAACTAGAAGTTAACAGTAAATTAGCAAGTGAATCAATAATAGTTTTGAGAAAATAACTACAAGGAATTACAAATTATGTTACCACATATGTCGGCAGCCAAATTAGGGGCCTGTGTAACCAATTTAATGGTCCTATTATCATTTACATACCAAATAATATATATGGTTATCACAGGAGGCTGAATATTTATCGCAAAATAGATTTTAGGCTATATCACCCATTCCTATATGAAAGATATTCTTAAATTACTTATGTTGTGATCCGTCACTACATAGAAAATAAAAACAAATTAACTTGACCTCCCCCTCGATATAATAGGAGAAAACACATAATTGATATCTCACAACTAAGAAGCCAGGTGCTTTTCTATGAGTTGCGCCTCTCCTTGTATGCAAGAGTCAACAGCCTGAACATGAGGTATTTCTTACCAATTATCCTCTCCACCATGTGGTACATTTGCCTAGTTTCCTCTTCCTCTTTCCTCCAGTGATACTTGACGTAGCAGACCAGACCCCACACACTGCCAATTACTGCAGACAGACGAGCACCCACATGATTCGCAGGTTAAAACATGATTAATAAAATGCACATTCCATTTGAATACTTCAGAAATAATAAGTAGAGGTGGAGAAGATGGTGACATTTATCTTACCAGCCACAAAGAGGAAGACTCTGCTGATGACTGTGAGGAAAGCTCGGCGGAAGCGACATGTGAATGGCATCTGTGGATGCGTCGACTCCAGACGAGCGATTTCTGACACATCAGTAATGGGCTCATCGGCTGCCTGCCCGAACAGCCTGAAGACACATGAGGAGTAATTATTGTGTGCAAAAAAAAAAAAAAAAAAAAAAAATCCTCATTGGCATGAAAATGTCTACTATGCAATACCTTATCCCAACATCTTGGTTTGTCCGGATGATCCATTCAAGTGACGAGTAGATTAAGTCTTCAAACTCCTCATTCTGAGTCTAGCAATAAATACAACAATTATTTAATGTGCACACACTGTATGTCATAAAGAACGCTTAAAATGTGGCAATTGATTTTACAATAGCAGCGCAGGGGTTACATTGGAAAGCTTAGAAACAGAAAATAAATATACTGTATAATACAACCCATTTAAGTCTGCCCTGTTTATATCAACAACCCGTTAATGTTGACCAACTCATAAAATTCGGGTCCATCATGTATTTCTAATTACTAAAAAGTGCCCGCTTAGTCAAAATCGACATACATGGTTGAACTCTTTTATAGACATAATTTGAGTTAAAATTTCGTTAGGTAACAGCATACAAAATCATATGAATACAAAGAACTATTAATTCAAAAATCTTTTATCATCGGCCATTCTTCTAATGTATCTGGCCATATACAAATGAGTAATAAATGTGCAAGCACTGGATAATTTTGGTTTTGATTATCTCCATGTCCAAAGTAGCCTCAGCACTTCACTTTTTCCACATTGTGTTGTTAGATACAACCTTATTCCAAAATGGAATACATTCATTTTTGTCAACATTCTACACACAAACTTTTTTAGACATTTTTGAAAATGTATTAAAAAATAAGAAGGTAAGTATTTAAAGCCTTTGCCATTTAGCTCAAAAGATAGGTCAGGGGCATCGTGTTTAAACTGATCATCCTTGAGATGTTCCTACAGCTTAATTTAAGTCCACCTTTAGAAAATTACATTGGTTAGACATCATTTAGAAAGGCACATACCTGTTTCTAAGTATTCAGACACCTTAAAAAATGTTTACGGTTTCATTGCAGCCATTTGCTGAAATTAAAAAAGTTAATTTCTCATTAATGTACACTCAGCACCCCATCTTGACAGAAAAAATAGAAATGTAGAAGTTTTTGCTAATTTATTAAAAAAATAAATATCATACAGCCATAAGTATTCAGAACCTTTGTTCAGTATTGAGTAGAGGTTCCTTTTTAAGCTAGTACTGCCATGAGTCTTGAAAATAATGCAACAAGATCTCACATCTGGATTTGGTGAACCTCTGCCATTCTTCCATGCAGATCCTCTTCAGTTCTGTCAGGCTGGATGGTGAACGTTGGTGAATAGCCATTTCCAGGTCTCTCCAGAGATGCTTAATAGGGTTTAGGTCAGGGGTCCGGCTGGGCCAGTCAAGAATGGTCACAGAGTTGTTCCGAGGCCAATCCTTTATTTTGGCTGTGTGCTTGTCTTGCTGGAAAGTAAACCTTTGGCCCTGTCTGAGGTGCTGAGCACTCTGGAAGAGGCTTTCTTCCAGGATAATTCTGTACTTGGACGCATTCAAATTTTCTTTAATTGCAACCAGTAGTAATGGCTGAAAAACATCTCCATAGCAGGCTGCCACCGCCACGTTTCACCGTTGAGGTTGTATTGGGCAGGTGATAAGCAGTGCCTAGTTTCCACAAATACCGCTAAGAATTAATGCATAAAAGTTCAATCCTGGTCTCAACAGAACAGAAAATCTTATTTCTCATAGTCTGGGAGTCCATGTGTATTTGGCAAACTATGTGGGTTTTCATATCGCTTGCACTGAGGAGAGACTTCTGTTGGGCCACTCTGCCACAAAGCCCAGACTGGTGGAGAGCTGCATTGATAGTTGACTTTAAAGAACTTTCTCCCATCCCCCTGCTGCATCTCTGGAGCTCAACCACAGTGATATTTGGGTTCTTCTTTACCTCTCTCACCAAGGCTCTTCTCCCACGATTGCTCAGTTTGGCTGGACGGCCAGGTCAAGGAAGAGTTGTGGTCGTCCCAAACTTCTTCCATTTAAGGATTATGAAGGCCACTGTGCTCTCAGGAACCTTGAGTGCCACATAAATTATTTTTTAACCTTGGCCAGATTGGTGCCTTGCCACAAATCTGTCCTTGAGCTCCTTGGGCAGTTCCTTCAACCTCATGATTCTCATTTGACATGCACTGTGAGCTGTAAGTTGTTACATGGACAGGTGAGTACCTTTCCTAATCAAGTCCAGTCAGTTTAATTAAACACATCTTAACTCCAATAAAGGAGCAGAACCCTTTAAAGGGGATAAGAAGAAATTGAGAGCATGTGAGTTTAAATATGAGTGTCATAGCAATGGGTCTGAATACTTAAGAGCATGTGATATTTCAGTTTTTGTATAATAAATTTGCTAAAATATTTAGATTTCGGTTTTTTTTTCCTGTCATGATTGGTTGCCAAGTGTACATTAATGAGAAATCAAATTAACTTATTTGATTTTAGAAAATGGCTTCAATTAAACAAATAGTGAATAATTTAGAGGGGTCTGAATACTTTCCGTAACCACTGTAAAGGTCCCCCAGTTGCATGTTAGAGCACAAACCAAGAATTAAGTCAAATGAATTGTCTGTGGTATTCTGACACAGGATTGTTTTGAGGTACAAATCTGGTATGGGTACAGAAAATATCTGCTGCCTTGAAGGTCCCAATGAGCACAGTGATCTATATTGTTCATAAATGGAAAAAGTTTGGAATCACCAGAACACTTCCTCGAGCTGGCTGGCCGTCTAAACTGAGCAATCGGGGGAAAGGGGCCCTAGTCAGGGAGGTGACCAAGAACCTGGTGATCACTCTGTCAGAGCTACAGGATTCCTCTGTAGAGAGAATACTACCTTCCAGAAGGACAACAATCTCTGAAGCAATAAACCTGTTTGGTATTGAGGCTAGATGGAAACTTTTGTTGTAAAAGTCTGCCAACATGCACCTGAAAGACTCAGACCATGACAAAACAAAAGTCTCTGGTCTGATTAGACAATTAAACTCTTTGACATGAATGCCAGCCGTCATGTTTCGAAGAAATCAGGCACCGCTCAACACCAGGCCAATACCATCCCTACAGTAAATTATGATGGTGGCAGCATCATGCTGTGGGGATGTTTTTCAGCTGCAGGGAGTGGAAGACTAGCCAGGGTAGAGGGAAAGATGAATGCAACAATGTACAGATAAATCCTGAATGAAAACCTGCTCAAGAAACCTCTTGAACTCCAACTGGGGCAATAAGTTATCTTTCAACAGGACAACAACCTTAAGCACAAATCCAAGATACCAAAGGAATTGCTTTAGGACAACCCTATAAATGTCCTGGAGTGGCACAGCTAAAGCCCAGAAATGAATCAGATTGAACATCTCTGAAGAGATCTGAAAAAGGCTGCGCACAGACGCTTCCCATCCAACTTGATGGAGCTTGAGAGGTGCTGCAAAGAGAAATGGGCAAAAGTGCCCAAAGCAAGCCTGTGGCATTGTATTCAAAAACAACTGAGGCTGTTATTTCTGCCAAAGGTGCATTGAGTACTGAGCAAAGGCTGTGAATACTTATGTACATGTGATGTCTTGGTTTTTTATCATTAATACATTTGCAAAAAAAAAACTAAACAAGAAAAAAAAAATTTCAGTATGGGTTATTGTGTGGAGAATTTTGACAAAAAATAATTTATTCATTTTTGGAATGAGACTAACAGAACAAAATGTGGAAAAAGTGAAGTACTGTGAATACTTTCCGGATGCACTGTATGTTGTGAGTCAGCCAGTCTAAAGGGTGTCGACTTAAATGGGTTTCACTGTAATTATAAACTATACCATTAAATATGCAGAGGCCTCAGCTATGGACAGACTTCTGTTTGGATACTGCTGTTCTCCACAGTCATGTCTGCCTGCAAACACAACAAATAAACATAAACAACCCCCAAAATATAAATATCAATGTGTGAAACTGCATTGTCTTCATTTTAGTGAAGGTAGTACACAGTCATGGTAAAAAATGTAATTGTAATAATAATTACTATAACAATTTATTTGGATGATTCGGTTTTAAACCTTGGTTTACAAATTTTTGGTTTTGGTTGGAAATTTTAATTTGATGCATCCCTTAAATGAACGCATGTAATTTGATGGAAATAAAAATGTGAAAATATTTTTTTTTTTTAACCACAAGAGGAAGCAACACCAGCAACATCATGTAACATCCCACAGCAGGTAACCCTAACTTTTGAACGTTAAAGGGAAACTGCACTTTTTTGGAGAATTTTGCTTATCGTTCACAATCTTTATGAGAGAAAAGAACGCATGTGTTTTTTCTTTTTTAGGATTTTAAAGATGATAAAAAACGCTTGGAAGACGCAATAATGAGTCACTGTTGTAGCTTTCAAAACCCTTTACAATAACTTCAAAACCCTCCACAGTTTTATACACACAAGTCTATATAAAATGTAGTCACAGACAAGTTCATAACAACATGTAATACGTTCTATATATACCGTTTTTTTTTTTTTTAATCAATTTTGGGAGTGACTTCTTCCGCATATTGATTTGTTTCCATAGCAGCGCACTTCCAGCAACAAGCGCTCGTGTGTTCTTAATCAGGGGGTCGGCATGACTTTGATGGTGTAAATGTGGAACTTGGAGCCATGCTATTTCAACATAAATGGAGTGCATTGTGGTGTCTTAAAGCATTGTTTTGTCCATTACAAACTCAGATATGATTCGGGTACTGACGTAGAAAGCTATCTTATCTCTTGGGTATGCTCGCTCACTCACTCGCAACCACATTAGTATGCGTAATAACTATGTCTATTTTAGGTCACATAATGACAGCCTCCACCCCCCAAATAGAAACAATCAGAAAGAATTAAAGTGAGACTGAAAATAATCCACACTGTTGATTTTGTACACATGGCCTGAATGGGGACATTATGTTTAAGAATTACCCAACATTAATTTACAATAGTCACAAGTTTAACATGCTGGGAGAAAAATAACAGTACCTAACTTAATGAGGCCATATAGTATTATGATTGTAATCTACATTTAACATATTTCCTTCTCTACATAACCTGAAATGCTGGGGCTTTAGTCAAATTATGCAAAACATTTCCCTTTACAACCCCATCTTCAAACCCATTCAAAATCATTATGGGGGCTGTCTTTTCAAGGGGTGGATTAACCCCCTCCATCTTACTGAGATTGCTTCCCCTTGTCAGACATTTTTGTAGTTTTCAAGGTACGCTTCTCACCAGGTACAGAAAAATATCACAAATTGAAATTATACGTTACTTTGTATTTTAAATAATTGCGGCATTGTAGTTGCAAACATGTAACGTAGCCAAACATGTTCACACAAACAACTGTCACCAAAAACCCTCACACTGACCTTTAGTACTGACTTTTGTAATGGAAAGCAATAGAAAGATTAATTTATTGGTTGGAGAAACAGTGGATGGTTTCTTTGTTCTAAAAATCAATCGTCAAGTGTACAAACCGAAATAAAGCCCAGGACAAAACTGAGATGGCAGAATCTATATGGATAGAACTCTCCCTTCACTAATACAGCAATTTTGATGCAGCAACTAAGCAACTTTGTCTTTTTGTGCAGTGCTAATGTTTGGTAACTACCAGCTATGTGTGCCAAATGGTCGTGGAGATTGAGCAACAACTTCAAGATGAGGTCTCTCACAGGCTTGTCCTGCAAACAAAAAAGAAAACATGTAATGAAATTTTACTTCCATGCTCTTTACCGTCATTGGTGGCTGCGTAACAGTTCTTAAAGAATGTTGGGCAACAAGACAGAACACTTTATGCAACTTTTGGAGCCCAAGAAAACAGGGATTAGTAGTAAGTAGGATGAGCTGCATCTTTGCACGTCAACACTAAAGTTTGTCCAAATTTGATGAATGCGATAACTGCTTGTGTCAACTGTTGTTTAGCTTTACATCCGAGACTTAAGTATATAGTTGTTTTTTTGTATTTTCACTCCAAAGTATGAAGTCCAAGAGTCCATGCACTCTTTCCATGTGCCTCACCGTACTATGGGGGATGCCTTTTAGTGTGGTTCAATGAATTTGACGTCACCCGAGCCATTTGTGAATCCTTAATACTGGTTTTAACTGATGTCCAATGTAATACTGTCAGATATTACAGGTATTACATATATTACGTCTCTGATGGCGGTGCTGTTGTTAAATAGCAGACAGCATCAAGAACTGATCTTAGATTGTGCTACGAACATGGGGTACTACCAAGAATGTATCGGGCAGGTCGGATGCAATGAAAGACCGGCGTTTTTTTCTAAGGAATTTGCGGGCGAAAATCATGGAAACAAAACATTTGAATGTCTTAAAGTTCATCCAAAAGGATCTGTGGATTGATAAAAATAATTTTAAATTCAAAGGAAAAGACCGTGTGTGCCCCGACTAATATCCAGATGAAGGTTGCTATTGTTCTGGACTATCTTGCCAGTTGTGTGGAAAGTTAATCAGTTCGCTTGCACAAATGCAGTGTGAAGAGGTTTGTGTACGCTTTATTATTTGTATTTAATATACCTGCTTCATTCTATTTAATCTTATTTGTATTTCGTTCGGTAGTCCAAATTAAGCCGGTATCCTATATTTCCTGAGATACCTTCTTAAATAAATTAGAGGTTCTTTTTTTCTACCATCAATGCACTTCAAAATGTTTTTGTTTTTTTAATCCGTGAAGCAAATAAACGAGTCTCCCTTTCATTACAATTGTTGCTATGTTTTTATTGCTTGGCATCTTCTTCCGAGTTGTATCCCACACGTTGTGACTGGCAAATGCGTGGTACAAAAGGGCCTTCTCCTGCCGCACACCCCGCCCCTCAAGAGAGATGGTTTTCAATTGCACAATCCAGGTGTATTAGTCTGACTTTTCAAAAACTGAACACGATCGGATTAAAGTGTTTCCATGGGATGTCGGAGGCTTACCTACAGCCGAACTATTTGAGAAGTTGGACTAATTTAGTGCATGGACATGTACAGATATAAAAAAATCTATGTACTTACATATGTATCATCAAACTCACTGCCAAAGGGGTGATTTTTAACTGCAACAGAGAAAAACAGACAATAATTGTTAAACAGCAAAACTGCAATCTATAATTGAATCTTAAATTAACCAAAATGTCAAATAATGCATCAATTTTTCCATTTATTTGTGAAAATGTATTTAATGGTATATTTGTATATTTCATGGCCTTTGATTATTCAAAAATATTTATATTTTATGAGAAACTCAGGGTTTGCCCTACATGAAATGAGTCGTGGCGAAGCGCCATGGCAATATGAAAGCCGCCAAACCTTACAAATGAAACCTTTAAAAATCAGGGTATTTACCAAGAAAACAAAATGAATTAATACATTGTATGAATGGATGTACATACCTAATTGTTTACACACTTTTGACTAGTGATGCACTAAAAATTCCGCCCCCAAAAAACTCTGATCAACCGTAAGCAAGACGCACGCGGTTGTACGGAGCCTTGGCAGTAAAACCGAGGCGCCGCCACTTTGCCCAAAACCTTGACTCAGGGTGGGGCGGCTGCTCCTCCAACAATTGCAAGTACACAGCCGCGCTATGCATTCCAGCCAGTCCGACCCAGCCATTAGAGCAAATCCTCGTCTCAAAGTTATGGATCTGACTTGCTGACTTCCCTTACCCGCCTTGTTCCAACATGCCAGAGGCATTTACCTTGGAGACCTGCTGGGGATATGTGGGTATACAGCAGTGGCAATTGCTCTAAGACTGCAAGACAGCTTACCCTAAAATTTCCCCAAAAAAGTGGTCAAATATGTACTCTTGTGTACAGCTCATTAACTATATGCGCAAGGATACATTCTTCATGCTTTCTTTTTGTTCAGAATCAACTACTTTCATAACAGCTGACGCGACATCCTTCTCATTAATTTGAAGCATAGTGTGGGTTGTTCCACTGCAGCAAAACTAGATAGTCATTGGATAAATGCTTAGCTTTGCCCCGCCCACATACGCCAAGCATCTCTAAAAATGAATGAAAAGTGGGTGAGGCCTTGGCTGGCCTGGATGTCAAGCGTCCGCATAGTGATTGGAGGATCTGTCTGAGGCTAAATTCCTTGTTGATTGAAAGCAAAATGATCTAATCAGCAGTCTTAAAATATAAACCACTGCTATTGCATTTTTAAATTTTCATTCAATTGATATGGAGAATTTTACTATCTTTTAAGTGATGTTTTCTTTGTAAAACTTAGCATTTTGATATCTGTAATATGTAATTGGAGACAGTACTTGTGTTTAGAATGAAGCTGAAAATGAGCTTCCCCTATTTGAAATACCAGCAGCCCCCACTGGTATACGGCATTTTACATTGTACAATAATTATAACAGAGCAAACGACAAAAAACAAATATCTCAATACTTAACACAGATTTGTTTATAAATTATTTTACATTTTTTTGCCTTTTTTTAAAGAAAATATATGCATCAGCGACTGTTAGGCTAATTATATGATGACGTCATATTCACCACGACCCTAGACACGCCCCCATCTCCACAAGAGTATTGGCAACCTGCGGGAAACCCTGAAAACTGATTTATTTCATGTTGCACTCCATGGTGTTTTTCACTGCAGAATTATGAAATAAAAGGAGAATAAATTAATAGAAATAGAATTTGAATAAATAATATTGATTTAAGTTTGAAATACAAACTATTGGAGAGCATCACCAGCTGACGGAGGAGCAATAGAGCCCACTGATTAATTTGCTTTCCTTTTTGTTAGTATTTTATCAAATTAATACATGATATACAGTTGAGTGAGCGACTGGTTCATGTTTAGACTTAATCGATCATTTTAAGTCTTTTTGACTGATTTATATCAAAAAGGTTGGCTTCCAAATAAAAGGAAATAACACTGAAAAAATGCCATTGAGAAGCCCCAAAGACTTTAAATGGCAAGTGCTTAAAAGTAATAATTTAAAAAACGCTCGAGTTAAGCATTGCGTCCCTGTATTGAATCAATTGATTGTCAATTGATTAAGTGCACAAATGCTCTTAATTACCTAAGAAAAACCTTTTTAATTGTATTTTACAAAATACCAGCCTATTTATCTGATGCGTTTTTAGATAATTTTGTGTTGTATCATTTTGTACATAATAAAAACCTGAAATTTTGCAAGGGGTGAGCAGATTTATCCAAACATTGATCATATCGATACTAAGGTTAAACACTGACATCAAATCAGTACTAGCGTAAGACTTTTCAGTTTGAAGATGTTCTGACAAGACAATGAGACATCCATCCATCCATTTTCTATCGCTTATTACATTTGGGGTCACGGGGGGCGCTGGTGCCTATCTCAGCTACAATCAGGCGGAAGGCAGTGTACACACTGGACAAGTCGCCATCTCATCGCAGGGCCAACACAGATAGACAGACAACATTCACACTCACATTCACACACTAGGGTCAATTTAGTGTTGCCAATATCTCCATGTGCATGTCCTTGGAGGTGGAAAGAAGCCGAAGTACCCGGAGGGAACCCACGCAGTCACGGGGAGGAAATGCAAACTCCAAAGAGAAAGATGCCGAACCCGGGGTTGAACCCAGGACTACTCAGGACCTTTGTATAGTGAGGCAGACGCACTAACCCCTCTACCACCGTGCTGCTCGACAATGGGACAAACATGTCTTTTTAAAAAATCTCTTGTCTTCTTTATACCCTTTGCTGTCGTTCCACCATTGCACTGTTGTGTTTCTTAAAACCACAGGTCCTGTCACATCACCGGCACTGCGACCAATAGGTGCACTGCTCTCTTGTGAACCCTATTGGAGTAGTCTTGCAGAAACAATGCCCGCTTATTTTACATATTAAACAAAACATTCAAGCATCAAAGTACAAATGTAACCTTCTTTTAATTACATTAATCAGTGAATGGTTGCAGCCCCAGTTGATTGAAGTCTTGAATTTGAATGTTGGCATGCGGATACCAGAAATTGGTGAGACAGTAGTACACCTGCGCCAGGTTGCAGCGACAAATATGAATGAGATATTAGTAATACAATGTGTACATCACTTTTAAAATCACGACACACTTACAAAGCTGGCAAAAAAACTATCTCAGGGACTTCGCGGTGTGACTATTGCATATTCGTACATCGCAAAGCACATTATTGTATACTATACTGACTATATTGTGCGCTTTGTATATCGCAAAGTTATTTCTGAAAGGATATATCGCATTTAGCCCTAAACTGCACGTTTTGTAAGCACGAGGCATACTGTATGCCTGTAATTATTTATTAATATGTGAAAAAAACTTGCATTTAAAAGAGATTAGTAAAGGGCTAAAAAGACCAATAAAAACTTCATTTTTGGGACTTTATTGATGTGTCCATTATTGTTGTTTTTCGCAGGGGTCTTGGAATTGACCTCCACAAGTAGTGGGGATGTACTATTATGTATGTTATAAAAGGTAAATGTGAATTATTTTTTGATACAGTGATGGTTATTTTAAAGACTTTTATGGATGCGTCCATTATTGTCGGTTTTTGTCAATTACTGGGGTCTTGGAACTAACCCCCATTGAAGAGTGGGGCTCTACTGATTTTATTATTATGTATTTTATAAAATGTAAAATTGCATTACTTTTTTGATACTGCTACACTATTTTAAGTGGTTGTATTCAAATTTGTTAAATTGTTTACGAATAAATTTCTGGATTAATTTCTGTATTGATTATTATCACGATCAATTAAAGGCAAAAATAATTTACAGATCTTGAAAATGTCAAGTACAATTAGGGCTGGGCAATATATCAATATACACGATATATTGCGGGATTGTCTCTGTGCGATATAGAAAACGACTATATCGTGATATTCCGAGGACCGTATTTTTCGGAGTACAAGTCGCTCCGTTCTATAACTCGCACCTGCCAAAAATACATAATAAAGAAGGGAAAAAACATATAAGTCGCACTGGAGTACAAGTTGCATTTTTTGGGGAAATGTATTTGATAAAACCCAACACCAAGGATAGACATTTGAAAGGCAATTTAAAATAAATAAAGAATAGTGAACTGAATAAGTGTATGTTATATGACGCATAAATAACCAACTGAGAACGTGCCTGGTATGTTAATGTAACATATTATGGTAAGAGTCATCCAAATAACTATAACATATAGAATATGCTATACGTTTACCAAACAATCTATCATTCCTTGTCGCTAAATCCCATGAAATCTTATACGTCTAGCCTCTTACATGAATAAGCTAAATAATATTATTTGATATTTTATGGTAAAGTGTTAATAATTTAACATAAGTCGCTCCTGAGTATAAGTCGCACCTCTGGCCAAACTATGAAAAAAACTGCGACTTATAGTCCGAAAAATACGGTATACGTTCTCACGCAGTTGCTTTTAGCTGCTGGCATTACACTACAGGCTTTTCCCACTCCTTCTTGTCTCTCCTTCTCACAGACAAGCAAGACCACGTTCTTACACACGTCACATACTTTCACGTCATACTTCACATACGTATGTATACGCCCTGGCGGAGCAGAGAGGTAGCAGACTAGGTAACATTAGCTGTGATGCTAGCGAAGCAGTATGAGTGGTAATACGAGAGAAAGAAGGTGCGAATCTGGTAACAAATGAAAAAAGAATTAATTCCCAAGAAAAACAGCAGGGGGTCCATCGTCTGGCGGTGGTTTGGCTTCAAGCAGGAAGATGTCGAATAACCAACTTTAATTTGTCAAGTGTGGGGCACAAGCATTGCTACCAGAAGTAGCAATACTGCTAATATGTAGCATCATTTGAAAAGTCACCTGTTATTAACTGTTTAATAAATACAGTTTTGGTCAATTGACTTAGTTGTGATTTCCCTCTCTGCATGAAAGTTTAAAATGAGCATATATTAATGCAGTATGAACAAGAATGTTTTAATGTAGACACATAGAATCATCATACTGCTGTGATTATATGCATCACGTGTTCATTTAAAGCTAAGGCAAAATTTCTAGATATATATCGTGTATCGTGATATGGCCTAAAAATAACGCCTAAAAAGGCCATATCGCCCATCCCTAAGTACAAAACCCGTTTCCATATGAGTTGGGAAATTGTGTTAGATGTAAATATAAACGGAATACAATGACTTGCAAATCATTTTCAACCCATATTCAGTTGAATATGCTACAAAGACGACATATTTGATGTTAAAAGTGATAAACATTTTGTTTTGCAAATAATCATTAACTTTAGAATTTGATGCCAGCAACACGTGACAAAGAAGTTGGGAAAGGTGGCAATAAATACTGATAAATGTGAGGAATTCTCATCAAACACTTATTTGGAACATCCCACAGGTGTGCAGGCTAATTGGGAACAGGTGGGTGCCATGATTGGGTATAAAACCATCTTCTGTGAAATGCTCAGTCATTCACAAACAAGGATTGGGAAACGGTCACCACTTTGTAAACAAATGCGTGAGCAAATTGTCAAACAGTTTAAAAACAACATTTCTCAACGGGCTATTGCTAGGAGTTTAGGAATTTCACCATCTATGGCCCGTAATACCATCAAAACGTTCAGAGAATCTAGAGAAATCACTGCACGTAAGCGATGATATAACGGACCCTCGTTCCCTCAGTGTAAAGGATATCACCACATGGGCTCAGGAACACTTCATAAAATCCACTGTCAGTAACTACAGTTTGTCGCTACATCTGTAAGTGTAAGTTAAAACTCTACTATGCAAAGCCAAAGCCATTTATCAACAATACCCAGAAACACCACCGGCTTCGCTGGGCCCGAGCTCAGCTAAGATGGACTGATGCAAAGTGGAAAAGTGTTCTGTGGTCTGACGAGTCCACATTTCAAATTATATTTGGAAACTGTGGACGTGGTGTCCTCTGGAACAAAGAGGAAAATAACCATCAGGACTGTTCTAGGTGCAAAGTTGAAAAGCCAGCAACTGTGATGGTATGGGGGTGTACTAGTGGCCAAGGCATGGGTAACTTACACATCTGTGAAGGCACCATTAATGCTGAAAGGTACATACAGCTTTTGGAGCAACATATGTTGCCATCCAAGCAACGATATCATAGACGCCCTTGCTTAATCAGCCAGACAATGCCAAGCCGTGTGTTACAACAGCTTGGCTTCATAGTAAAAGAGTGCGGGTAATAGACTGGCTTGCCTGTAGTCTAGACCTGTCTCCCATTGAGAATGTGTGGCGCATTATGAAGCCTAAAATACCATAAGAGAGACCCCGGACTGTTGAACAACTTAAGCTGTACATAAAACAAGAATGGGAAAGAATTCCACCTGAAAAGCTTCAAAAATGTCTCTCCTCAGTTCCCAAAGGTTTATTGAGTGTTATTAAAAGAAAAGGTGATGAAACACAGTGGTGAACATGCCCTTTCCCAACTACTTTAGCACGTGTTGCAGCCATGAAACTCTAAGTTAATTATTATTTGCAAAAAAAAAATAAAGTTTATGAGTTTGAACATCAAATATTTTGTCTTTGTAGTACATTCAATTGAATATGAGTTGAAAAGGATTTGCAAATCATTGTATTCCGTTTATATTTACATCTAACACAATTTCCCAACTCATATGGAAACGGGGTTTGTACAATGTATCGATATTGGCAATATTTGCCCTAGATATACTCAGTATGCGACTGATACCAAAAATCTTCAGCATCACCTTCCATTGTGTTCCTTGTACTAGAGTTAAAATATCAGTGGAGTGGAAAAATTAGTTGACTTTATATGCTTAATTGTGTTTCATTGCATCCTTAAATAATATCCGGTTGTATTTCCAATCCACAAAGTTTGTGAAAATACAATTTAAACATACCAAAACGCCACAATTTCGAACAGCAATTTTGAATATTTCGCTCTGAATGTCTTCGGCAATTTCCTAAGGTTCGGGGTGGCATGACGTCCCAGTGGGAACCCTTTTGCACTCTGACTATATCAGCAGATCAATCATACTGGAAATATGCAAAAATTAGACAGCGGTGTGCTGTCTTCTATCATTTACAATCATTATATAACACAAAAAAAAAAACAGTTTTTTAAATGCATTTTAAGTCATAAATAAATAAAAAGTCTGCTAACAATAGAGTCAACGGGGGTGATCTATTCTGCCCACAAAGCCCGCTAAATAAACATAAAAAACCTACCAACTAGGGGTGGGCAAAAATATCGATATAGCAATACATCGCGATACGTTCTCTTCCGATTCAATATCGATACTCAAAGTTTGAATATCGATTAAAAAAAATAAAAAAAATCATGTTTTTTAGACGGACTGTAAATGCAGTGCGACCTCCGCTCCGCCAGGTGTCGCTGTGCCGCTACCTCACTGCAAGGCGTTTGCACTCTTCTTCTCGTTTTTCCCCGGCTGTTGCAGTGAGGCAGTGGAGCTGAAAAAAAAAAAAAAAAAAAACAAGCAAGCATGGAAGGTAAACTTAAACTAGAGACGCCCTCGAACTTTAAGGCAGATGTTTGGAAGTATTTTGGATTCCAAAGGAAAAGAGAGCACACATGTGAGCTGGACAAAGACTACGCGCGCTTTGCAAACGCTGTTTCGCTCCCATTAGATACTCAGGCAACACGACAAACTTGCGAACACATTTAGTAAGACACCACCCCGGCATATTTGTAGAACCGCAGCTGCCGAAACCTGCCGACCCGAAGCAGACCACATTGGACCTTGTCAAAGTCCTCTCGTCCACTTATTTGGAGTATTTAATCTAAGTTCAGAATAAACATGATGCACTGAGGTTTCAGTTCAGTTTGTGGACACTGACCCACACTGCACTTTGTGTCATTGTGCTCAGGGAGACTAATAATAAAGCACACTGCACTTTTCAATGTGTTTCAGACAGTGTGTTGTTCATGCAAATATGTTGTAACTTGTGCTTGTATAGTTAAAATAAAATGGCATGGGTAACTTGAATTACATTTGCCTCAGTTTGTTCCGTGAATTATCACGATCATCTGATGTACATACAACTCAGATTTTAAGATGCATAATGCATTTTACATTTTTCAGTTAACTATGTAGAATATTGCAATATATCGCATGTATCGCAAAACTTTTAATATCGCAATATCGTATCGTATCGTGACACAAGTATCGTGATGCGTATCGTATCGTGAGGTCCTTGGCAATACCCAGCCCTACTACCAACAATACTGTACATATCGTAATGTGAATATTAACCAAATATTTGCTGTATTGTTATTATAAGCGCTAAGGCAGACCAACTATTTTTAGCGGTGCATTACTAACAGAGGCAACTATCTTATGCTGCAGCATTGAACCGGCCGATGTCCTGCTGCATCGCATCTTGGCTCGTCGATTTTATTTTAGATTATAAATTATGCCTCATCTGGAGAATAGAAAGGATTTAGCCATAAATCAAAAATATGGCAACCGAAGACAGACTTTGATGCATGCAGGCAGCAACTTCATGCAGATTATGATTAATTCTTCACTTAACTGGGAAGATATGAACACCCCATCAATCGTCATTGCTTTAAGAGTCGACATTGTATAGCAAGCGATCATTTTGTTATGTTCGTAGGAATATATGAACATCCTATGAGTCGTCATTGCAGTGAGAGTCAACATTGTATAGCAAACGATCGTATTATTGTGTTCGTAGTTTGTATTTCTTGTTTAGCACTTAACAATAGTGCTACACAATGCTAGAGTGTTTTGTTTGTTTTACACGCAGCTTCTAAAAACTTATATTCTCTTTATACTCAGGCTAAAAAAAATATAGGGTTCTTCTGGATCATAATTTTCCCAAAGTGTTCGTTGTTGGCTCTCACAAAGTCTACACGGTTAGCATTGTTGTTGATGGGGAACGTATCCTTGGTTCCCACCTTTACATCACTAACCAAATGACTGACTTGCTCATTATCTCTAAAAATGGCCCAGGAATCACTGTGAGATCGGTATACTGGTATTAGTATAGTACCGTGATACTAATGAATCATATTCGGTACTATATCGCCTCTGAAAAGTACCGGTCCACCAGCCTCCCGCACTCCCGTCGTCGTGTCATTGCTGGTTTACGAGTAGACGAGCATGTTCGGTAGCACACAATCACGGAGTACTTACAAACAGACAATGGGTGTAGACAGAAAAGGGAGAACTGAGGCATTTTGGCTTAAAAACTAACAATAAAGGTTAAGTTATAACACTGAAACTCCCACCGGAAGAGGTGCTTAAAGCCGGTGGTTCTCAAATGGGGGTACGCGTACCCCTGGGGGTACTTGAAGGTATGCCAAGGGGTACGTGAGATTTTTCAAAAATATTCTAAAAATAGCAACAATTCACAAATCCTTTATAAATATATATATTGAATAATACTTCAACAAAATATGAATGTAAATAAATTAAATAAATAAATGGGTTGTACTTGTATAGCGCTTTTCTACCTTCAAGGTACTCAAAGCGCTTTGACACTACTTCCACATTTACCCATTCACACACACATTCACACACTGATGGAGGGAGCTGCCATGCAAGGCGCCAACCAGCACCCATCAGGAGCAAGGGTGAAGTGTCTTGCTCAGGACACAACGGACGTGACGAGGTTGGTTCTAGGTGGCATTTGAACCAGTGACCCTCGGGTTGCGCACGGCTACTCTCCCACTGCGCCACGCCGTCCCTAATGTAAGTTCATAAACTGTGAAAAGAAATGCAACAATGCAATATTCAGTGTTGACAGCTAGATTTTTTGTGGACATGTTCCATAAATATTGATGTTAAAGATTTATTTTTTTGTGAAGAAATGTTTAGAATTAAGTTCATGAATCCAGATGGATCTCTATTACAATCCCCAAAGAGGGCACTTTAAGTTGATGATTACTTCTATGTGTAGAAATTTGTATTTATAATTGAATAATTTGTTTATTTTCTAACAAGTTATTAGTTATTTTTATATCTTTTTTTCCAAATAGTTCAAGAAATACCACTACAAATGAGCAATATTTTTACAACTTAATAAATCAGAAACTAATGACATAGTGCTGTATTTTGCTTCTTTATCTCTTTTTTCAACCAAAAATGTTTTGCTCTTATTAGGGGGTACTTGAATTAAAAAAAAAATGTTCACAGGGGGTACATCACTAAAAAAAAGGTTGAGAACCACTGCTTTAAGCCATAGCTAGCTAGCTAGCAGCTTAAGTCTAGCCTCAGTCTGCAGTGTTTTAGCTACTTTTAAATGAATAATCCTCACCTCCATTGCGACAAATAAAGTATGTTTCTTACAACTATCATCTCTGCAGGACGAGGAATAGCTAAACATGCTTCACTACACACCGTAGCTCACTGGCGTCACAATGTAAACAAATGCCATTTGTGGATCTACACCTAACATCCAATGTAATGATACAAAGTACAGGAGCGTATCTAGTCGATATTACTATGATTACGTCGATAATTTTTGGCATCACAACATTTTTTTTTGTCTTTCAAAAATGTATAATATATTTATAAACTCTGGAAATATGTACCTTGACACAAGAGAAAGTAAGCAGACATTAACAGTAAATGAACAAGTAGATTAATAAGTAATTTTCTACCAGCTGTCCTTAAAGGCCTACTGAAATTAGATTTTCTTATTTAAATGGGGATAGCAGGTCAATTCTGTGTAATACCTGATCATTTCGCGATATTGCCATATTTTTGCTGAAAGGATTTAGTGGAGAACATCGACGATAAAGTTTGCAACTTTTGGTCGCTAATAAAAAAAGCCCTGCCTTTACCGGAAGTAGCAGATGATGACGTCACTGGTGTGAGGGCTCCTCACATCCTCACATTGTTTATAATGTGAGCCTCCAGCAACAAGAGCTATTCGGACTGAGAAAGCGACAATTTCCCCATTAATTTGAGCGAGGATGAAAGATTTGTGGATGAGGATATTGATAGTGAAGGACTAGGAAAAAAAAAAAAAAAAGGCAGATTGCATTGGGAGCGATTCAGATGTTTTTAGACACATGTACTAGGTTAATTCTGGAAAATACCTTATCTGCTTATTTTATCTGCTTATTGTGTTGCTAGTGTTTCAGTGAGTTAAATAGTACCTGATGGTCGGAGGGGTGTGTCCACGGGTGTGTTGACGCCAGTCTCTGAGGGAAATCACAGCAGCTGATTGGACAGCGCAAGCTCCGCTGATCTCCGGTAAGAGGCGACTTTTTACCACAATTTTCTCACCGAAACCTGCCGGTTAACAAGTGGTCGGGAAGCATGTTTGCTTGACCACTCTGATCCATAGTAAAGCTTCACCTCCGGGAATTTTAAACAAGGAAACACCGTGTGTTTGTGTGGCTAAAGCTTCCCACTTCCATCTTTCTACTTTGACTTCTCCATTATTAATTGAACAAATTGCAAAAGATTCAGCAACCCAGATGTCCAAAATACTGTGTAATTGCGCGATGAAAAGCGACGACTTTTAGCCGCAAGTGGTGCTGGTTAATATGTCCCCTCCAACCAATAACGTCACAAACACGGATCATCATTCCGCGACGTTTTCAACAGGAATTTTAAATTGTAATTTAGTCAACTAAACCGGCCGTATTGGCACGTGTTGCAGTGTTAATATTTCATCATTGATATATAAACTATCGACTGTGTGGTCGGTAGTAGTGGGTTTCAGTAGGCCTTTAATAATGTTGACAAAATAATAGAAAGGAAAATGACAATATATTACTGCATGTAAACAGACTAATTAAGAGCCTTTATTTGCTTACTTACTACTAAAAGACACGTTATCTTGTATGTTCACTATTTCATTTAAGAACAAACTTGCAATAACAAACACGTTTAAAGTAGTGTAAGATTTTTTGTTAAAATAAAGCCAATATTGCGTCGCAATAAATACAACATTTGCAATGCAAATTTTTTAAGTATTTCAGTGTTATAAATCAGATATATATGAAATAGCTTCAATATAGAGGCAACTTGTTTTTCCATTCTACTGGTACTTCGAAGTTCCAGGTTGATTAATGTATGGGACCCATCTGAACGTTGGGATACTCACCAACTACGTCTACTTCTGTTGACCCGTTGCCTCTCATCCGGAGATACATGAGGCCCAGGAGTAGAAAAAAGAGGCAGGCGGCTGTCAACAGGACCATGGAGAGGTAGTGGGCGCTGAAGCTGCTTGCGGTCGCCACCTCTTCCCTTTTGAACTGCTGGAAAATGTCATCCTCCGGTGGAGCGGGCGGCTTCTCCTTGAGCAGCGGGGAGCTGTATGAGTGGTTGGGGGAGTTGTGGTTGGAGTGGTTGGCCCTGTAGGTCGGAGCCAGACTGCTGTAGGTGGAAAAGCGGGGTCTCAACCCAGTGCTGAACCGACTCGAGTTAATACCCTCCTTGTCGGCGTGGTGGTTTTTGCCTGCAGTCTCCATGTGGTTCTCGGCGAGGGACACGTAGATAGTTTTCCTCCTTGAGTCATTTCTCTTTATGCCGTCTCCTTCATTCTCCCCGTGACGTTTCCCCACCATGTGTACACCCCCGGTTGTGTTAGACCCGCGGGGGGCGACGTGGGGTGAGAAGCCCGCCTTCGCGTGGCCCTGTCTGGGATCCAGACTACCCCGCTGTCGGTCTCCCCCAAGGCCCCAACCCCCCTCCTCTTCCGAGTCGGAATAATTCCCGGCTAGCTTGCTAGCGTTAAAGTTTGACGCCCTGCTGCCATTTAAAGAGCGGCAGGACTTCTCCTCCCCAACGTCAAATTCGTCCTCGGAGTCGCCACTAACCCGACCATCCGCTTCGGGGCAAGGTCTAACACCAAGTCCCCAACTCGCCGAGACCCCGTCTGGAAAATTGTTCAGCGTACTCCCGGCACCATGTCGACTTTTAACACACGGGGTTCCGGCGGGATATTTCGCTTGTTGTTTCGCCCCCCCGTCGCTTCTTTTCAGTGGAGTTTCAGTGTCAGACTCGTCCGAGCTGAAGCCGAGAACGGTAGACTTCCGGCCGGGTCGCCTGTTCGAGCTCAGGTGCGTGACGTCACGACTGGCTGGCCCAAATCCCGCCGTGTTGCTGTTGATGGCTCCACCGCCGCTGCGCGCTTTGGCGGCCCGAACCCCTCGCTGCTGCTGCTGCCGTTCCTCCCGAAGCTTCTTCAGTTTCTTCAAGTACACCGGTCGAGTGCTTTCGGTCACTGGCCCTGGGGTGAAACCGAAACGCTTTAATTCGGAGCAAAGATCCTCGTCGGTTAGCTGCGTTGACGCCATCTTGGTCAAACTCTCTCGCAAAGGACTTTGTGACGGAAGTGACGTCAGCAAAGGGGCAGGATGCCGTCCAAAGTATAGGCTTTATTCAAAACACGCAATCTTTGAAAGTGTATAAATAGAAGCGTAAAAGAAAAAATGCTTGTTCACTTCTACATTCATTTCATCATCAGAATTCGGAAAATATAATAAACAAATAAAATACAGCAAATATATATATCAAGCGTTTATCAGACTTGTACACACCCTTTCTCTGCATTCAAAACAATATTTGATATCTTCATTTAATTTATTTCAGATATTACATTATTTTTTTATGGACAGTGTATTTACTTTTATTTGTACGCAACTGTGCTGTTCTATTTCCGACCGACAGAAAGCAGTATGTCAATTTAAAGCCTGTTGCCAGACCGCTAATCACACGCAATGAACAAAGGGTGACGCTGATTCGCTGCAGAGGGAAATAAGACGGTGAAACTGATTGGCCGCCTCGAACATGTGACCTACGGTTGTCGGAAGTACATTAATTGCCTTTAAGGAGAAAATGCTTTAGCCGCGGATGCCAAACTCTTGACTTTGTAAACGTTTCCTACAGATATTTTAAAGTTCTAAAACAAATCGTCAGTGATTAGTCTTGAATAAGTCAAAGATCAGTATTTGTTATGTAGTGGTGTACCAGGCCATGAATTGATTAACGTGGACCCCGACTTAAACAAGTTGAAAAACTTATTCGGGTGTTACCATTTAGTGGTCAATTGTACGGAATATGTACTGAACTGTGCAATTTACTAATAAAAGTATCTATCAATCAATCAAGGCGTTCTGTCATTCCGATATGATTAACAATTGTGTTAAGAAATGTCATTAAAAGTGTGCATTTTACTGTGACTTAAGAGGTCTTTGCAGTATCTTACTCCAGGACACTTGCAAAGTACTGTAACATGCAATACCACCACTTGTATTCTGGCCCCGGGCTGCGGTCATGCGTGATTATTATAAATTCATGAATTGAATCATGAATTTACCGTGAATTGATTAACGTGGACCCCGACTTGAAAAACGTATTCGGGTGTTACCATTTAGTGGTCAATTGTACGGAATATGTACTGAACTGTGCAATCTACTAATACAAGTTTCAATCAATCAATCATAACGTCACTTAAGATATTTTATTAACCCCATGGTAGGAAATCAGCAATTTACAATAGCAAAGCATGGTAAGTATAATCAAGTAGTTAAGCCCAATAGGAATAAGCATATAACGAACATTGGAAACTGGACAAATATTAAATATTGGGTGTTGCACGTTTATGTACAGATAACCAATGTTCATTAAAGTAGAAATGTCATAAAACTGAGAAAAGAAAATAACATACTATAGCCGCCAAATGTATGCAAATACATCCTCAGTGGTTGTCAGCAGCATAGAGATGACGTCACATCAAACTAACCCCAAATGAGCCAACTTTGTGGGATACATCACTTGCTTGGTGTCTGGAAATTGCAATCACTGCTGCAGTATGTTTCATAGCAGACTGGAGTGGGCACACTTTTCCAGGGGTTGCTATGTTATGCCGTGATGTGTTGTGGCATTTTCCAGCAAAAGTTCCTCAGGGAACTTCTCAATAATGATGTTGAAATACATTGCACATAGCCTTATTGGAATAAAAACACTTGAATAAACAACTTTAAAAAATCCATCTTATGTAAATCTTTAGACATTTTTAAACATTCAGTAATAAACAAAATATGCACTTGCCGTCGGTTTTTCCTTTTTTGTTTGGGTTATGTTGGTGCAGAGTTGTCCCTTACTTTAGTTGTCAAATAAAATGGATATTTTAAATCCATACATTTTAAATGAATTAGTCGTTACTTTTCTGTAGCAAATTGCAGCAATGCTGCATGGCAATCAATCCAAAGAATAAGTTGTGTAATTTGTATAATTGCTTATTCGTATGCAGCACCACATTTAACAGTAAGTTAAGGGTTTTGGATCGTTTATACAAGATTGCATATCGGACATGTAATGGTATCACACAAATAACAGTACAATATAAGATTATTTTGATCTTTTGCACTTTTAAACGGTTAATATTTTAAGATTACACATTAGGATCTTATTTCATTGTGGTTTTGGTTGCTTTTGTAAATGAGCGTTGTATCACATTTCAATATTTACAAGTGTATTGTAGGTTGATTTCAAATAAAGTGCAGATATGGAGCTCTCAGTAAAGACAGGTGTCTCAATTCAATTCAAGACACAGCATTAATTCAATTAGTGATGGTATGATTGAGTGTGGCCAGCAGAGCAGCTTCTTTTTAGTGCTTCTTCATCGAGTCGAGGATACGTAAAATGTGAAGGAAGAGGTTGACGATGTCCAGGTAGAGGTTGATGGATGCCAAAATGTGCTCCTCGGGGGACAGCTGCTTCATCAGCATGTGGGTGTCATAGATAATGAAGCCACAGAAGACTAAAGCCCCTGTGCCGGCGAACAGCAGCTCTGTGCTATCGTTGTTGAAAAAGACCTGCCAAAGAGAAGCACATCAGCAAGCTGAAATGTGGTAAGTGTGATACAGGAGGTGAGCAGATGAGATTTTCACCGACTGGACCAAAACTGAGCATCTATTTTCACAGGGAAGATCCATATTCTGTCCTGGCATAGTTGTTGCATCAAAACTGACAATCGCCAGAGTGCTACGATGGACACTTACCGCTCTCAGTAGCCGCCATTAATGTTATGTAGCGGAAGTGGAGGAATTAACTGAAAATAACGGCAGCTGATGAGCCCATTGCAGTGAAAAGTAGGGACCATGGGCAGATGAAGCAGCTAGAAAGGAATGTGATCGTCATTTCCAGTAAGTGTGCAACAACATAAGATTTGAGACAGGACTGCATGGTTGAAAATTGCAATAAAAATTTCCCCTGAACAAGCGCCACATTTTATTTTTTGACATGATAAATCCTTCTTGGGTTTGAAAATACCCTATCTCATGCTTAGTGTTTTTTTGAGACAGGACTGCATGGTTGAAAATTGCAATAAAAAATTTCCTCTGAACAAGCGCCACATTTTATTTTTTCACATGATAAATCCTTTTTTGGGTTTGAAAATACCCTATCTGATGATTAGTGTTTTACAGTTGTATTTGGAATGTTAAAGGTGCCATATGTAATAATGTCATGTCAAGTCATCATTAAATGGCCCCAATATGTCAAAAGGCATTATTAAATCATGTTCTTTTCAAATATATTTAGAACTGCTAACCGTAGTTCAGCCCCGAAATCTTGTTATTTTTTTCATTTCCATGCCCCGCCGTCCACCTTTTGACCAATTAAAGTCAGTGAGTGCGTCACATCCACGTTGCCAGTTACGCACCGCCCTCTTTGTCGAGCTACCGCTGGTAAAGTTACTGAACATGTTAGACCTTAGTAAATCTAAAGTAAATACGCATAATTTCATATAATTTCTCTTTACATCATGTCCGAAAAGGAGAAGGAAGAAACAAAGCTTATTTACAAATAAATATGTTCATTTACTGTCTTCTTTTTGTAACACATTTACATTAGTGAATGATTAATACAGCAGTTATTGCAATATAAACAAACCCCGTTTCCATATGAGTTGGGAAATTGTGTTAAAGGGTAAATAAAAAAAAGAATACAATGATTTGCACATCCCTTCCAACCCATATTCAATTGAATACACTACAAAGACAAGATATTCGATGTTCAAACTCAAACTTTTTTTTTTTTTTTCCAAAAAATAATTAACTTACATTTCATGGCTGCAACACGTGCCCAAGTTGTTGGGAAAAGGAATGTTCACCACTGTGTTACATCACCTTTTCTTTTAACAACACTCAATAAACGTTTGGGAACTGAGGAAACTAATTGTTGAAGCTTTGAAAGAGGAATTCTTTCTCATTCTTGTTTAATGTAGCGCTTCTGTCGTTCAACAGTCCGGGGTTTCTGCTGTCGTACTTTACGCTTCATAATGTGCCACACATTTTCGATGGGAGACAGGTCTGGACTGCAGGCGGGCCAGGAAAGTACCCACACTCTTTTTTTACGAAGCCACGCTGTTGTAACACGTGCTGAATGTCGCTTGGCATTGTCTTGCTGAAATAAGCAGCGGCGGCCATGAAAAAGATGGCGCTTAGATGGCAGCATATCTTGTTCCAAAACCTGTATGTACCTTTCAGCATTAATGGTGCCTTCACAGATGTGTAAGTTACCCATGTCTTGGGCACTAATGCACCCCCATACCATCACAGATGCTGGCTTTTGAACTTTGCGTCGATAACAGTCTGGATGGTTCGCTTCCCCTTTGGTCCGATTGACACGATGTCGAATATTTCCAAAAACAATTTGAAATGTGGACTCGTCAAGACCATAGAAAACTTTTCCACTTAGCATCAGGCCATTTTAGATAATCTCGGGCCCAGAGAAGCTGGCTGCGTTTCTGGATGTTGTTGATTAATGGCTTTTGCTTTGCATAGTAGAGTTTTAACTTGCACTTACAGATGTAGCGACAAACTGTAGTTACTGACAGTGGATTTTATGAAGTGTTCCTGAGCCCATGTGGTGATATCCTGTAGAGATTGATGTCGGTTTTTGAAACAGTGCCGTCTGAGGGATCGAAGGTCACGGTCATTCAATGTTGGTTTCCGGCCATGCCGCTTACCTGGAGTGATTTCTCCAGATTCTCTGAAACTTTTGATGATATTATTGAGCGTAGATGTTGAAATCCCTAAATTTCTTGCAATTGTACTTTGAGAAACGTTGTTCTTAAACTGTTTGACTATTTGGTCACACAGTTGTGGACAATGGGGTGTACCTCGCCCCATCCTTTCCTGTGAAAGACTGAGCATTTTTTGGGAAGCTGTTTTATACCCAATCATGGCACCCACCTTGTCCCAACTAGCCTGCACACCTGTGGGATGTTCCAAATACGTGTTTGATGTGCATTCCTCAACTTTATCAGTATTTATTGCCACCTTTCCCAGCTTCTTTGTCACGTGTTGCTGGCATCTTTATCAGTATTTATTGCCACCTTTCCCAACTTCTTTGTCACGTGTTGCTGGCATCAAATTCTAAAGTTAATGATTATTTGCAAAAAAAAAAAAAAAGTTTATGTGTTTGAACATCAAATAGCTTGTCTTTGTAGTGCATTCAATTGAATCTGGGTTGAAAATGATTTGCAAAACATTGTATTCCGTTTATATTTACATCTAACACAATTTCCCAACTCAAATGGAAACGGGGTTTGTAATTAAGTCAGTCGTGACAAACATACTGAGATGAAGAATATCCCACTTTCAATAAGGTTGAAGGCATTTCTCATAATTCTTCTTCCTTGTACTTTATAAACACAATTAATTTGAACAACCTCTTAAACTGGATCATATTAGTACATTGTTTAACTTCTTTGCTGAATCCATTCCATAGTTCAATTCAACATACTGATATGCTAAAGGTCTTATATGTTGTACGTGCATACAAATGTTTGAAGTTAGTTTTTGTTCTAAGGTTATATTTCTCCTCTTTAGTTGAGACGAATTGTTGTACAATCTTAGTTAGCAGGTTATAGTTTGCTTTGTACATAATTCTAACTGTTTGCAATTTTACCAACTCGCTGAACTTCAATATTTTTAATTCAATAAATAAGTGTTTGTTTTTCTCTCTATCCAAAATTATGTATCAGTCTAACTGATCTATTTTGTAACAGTTAATGAATGAAGGGCACGTTTGTAGTTATATCCACATATTTCTGCACAATAACTCAGATATGCTAACACTAGGGATCCGTAGAGAATATGGAGTGATTTTTGGTCCAAAACCTATTTTGCTTTGTTCATTATTGAATTATTTCCTCCCATCTTATGTTGCATATTTTTTATATGAGATTTCTAGTAAATTTCATCATCTATTATTACACCCAAAAATGTAGTTTATTTTACCCTTTCAATGTCTACTCCTATTTGTATTTGTGTGTGATGCTCTTTTGATGTGCGCAAATAAAGGAGAATGCATTGCGTCAGGTTGAAAGAAACATGGAGTTATGCTGAACTAAATGTGGCGGTAATTTTACTGTTGACCTTGGCTTACCTTAAAAGTAGGCCTATGTGATATATAGTATATTATGTATTATTATATATCATTATTTCGATGGTGGTCCTTGCAGCCAAACTAGACCTTTAAGCAGGGTAATGCCAACAATTTGTCCCGTCTCCCGACCAAAATATTGCTGTGTAACTTTACAAATACATTTGGCTAATCAACATTAGTAAAATGTGGCATAATTACTTAGTAAACCATCTTGCAAGAAGCACAAACAAGAGAAACCTACAGGGTAGGACTCGTCGATTGTCATTTGAAGTTCCTTGGAGTAGGATTCGGATTCAGCTGCGTATCTGGCAACCCAAGTCAGGGAGTGTGGGATGGGACTACAGAATTTTGACCGTGATTGCAGTACCATTTCTGGCCACATTACTGCATATGGCACATTTAAGAATAAGATCAATGAAATGCCTTATTAAGTCTCGACAAAAGAAAAATATGCTCTTAAAAAAATGTTAAACATTTTGAGGTGAAGATTATTAAGTTGGGGAAGACAACAAGTGGTTAGTTTTTTTTGTCTTTTTTGTTGCCACCACTTTCAAACAAAATCCCATCTCTGGATCGTCCATGTTGATGGGCTCACTCTGCTTTTCTCTTTGAAGCCTAAATATTCCCAGACTGGACATTTGGCTTTGCAATCATCTTTCTTCTTACACATTTCTATGACGCTACCTTGCCTGAAACTGACCCTTAATAGTTGCCATCTTAGATACGCAGTGAAAAAGAAGGGACTAACTTATGCAAACATTTTGACAGTGTATTCCACTGTGCATTGATATTGGATATCAGTCTGATATCCCATCAACAAAAAAATAAGTATCGGATTATATCGGCTTGCACCTAAACTCTCTGATATAAGCTTCAATACAAGCAGTCCTGCAGTGTGTTTACATGTGCAAAGCTGGACAGCCAGCTAAAATCTAGATGTCCTTCAATAAGCACACAAGGTTGTTGTTGTCTTGTATTTTAGTCAAGTCACTTACAAAAATAAAATATAGTAGACTATAAACTCCTATGAGCTAGCACACAAGCTAGACATTTTTACTAAGTGTTAATTGAAAAATACTGGGTTCTAAAACACATTTGTCAATATAAATAAGTATCAAATAATTATGGTTGCATATTACGAACACATACAACGTCTCCGTGGCAGAAGTGTATTAGAAAGTATCTAGTAACAAATGTGTCTGCATCATTCAGCTTATTGCTTCATGAGTTTAGCTTACTGAATGATTTTGCCCACAAAAAAACATTATCACTACATTTTAACTTAATCAAAAGCAACATTAGTAGTGGGAAGCTCTTAAAGCTACTGTGAGAGGATATATCATTTCATTTGAAAATTCAAAACAAAGAGAAACAAGAAAAAGGCAGAGAGAATTAGAAAAAGAAATTAAAGAAATGGAAAAAATTCATATAAATTCTCTTTTGCAGTCTGATTACAATAAGATGCTGAAACTGAAAAATGAATACAACTCTCTTCTTCATGGGGAAGTATCTAAACTCCTGCTGAAAAATAAACAAAAACATTTTGAAATATCCGATAAACCACAAAAACTTCTATCTAGACAGCTCAAAGGAGATCAAGCCAAAGCTGCTATTCACAAAATATGCTCAAAAACAGGTGAAATATGTACAGATTTAAAGGATATCAATAATGTCTTCAAAGACTTTTATTCAGAATTATATAAATCTAATTCAGCTATATCGGTTAATGATTTAAATGATTTTTTTACCTCATTAAACTTACCTCAACTGAGTCCAAATAATCAGAATTCTTTAGACAACACTATTTCAACTGAAGAACTGCAAAAAGCACTGAAGTCTTTCTCCTTGAATAAAAGTCCTGGTCCAGATGGATTTGGTGCGGAGTTTTATCAAGCTTTCAGTGAAATACTATCCCCTATAATACTTAGAATGTTAAATGATTCTTTTGTGAACAACAAACTTCCAAGTTCTTTGTATGAAGCCCATATATGTATAATACCAAAAAAGGGAAAAAATCCACTTGATCCAGCCAATTATAGACCTATCTCCCTGCTCAATTTAGACCATAAGATTCTAACTAAGGTACTCGCAACAAGGTTAAGCAACCACATAACAGAAATTATTCATCCAGATCAGGTCGGTTTCATCCCGGACAGACCTTCTTTTGGCAATGTACGGAGATTACTGAACGTATTGTACTCAGACTGCACAGGAAACAAAGAGGCTGCCGTCCTGACTCTGGATGCTCATAAAGCTTTTGATTCAATTGAGTGGGCTTATCTTTTTCATGTTCTCAAATTATTTGGATTGGGAGAAAATTTTATAAAATGGATTAAAATAATTTATTCTGCACCAAAATCATATGTCATAACTAATAATGTAATATCGGATAGTTTTGTATTACATCGCGGTGTGAGACAGGGTGACTGCCTTTCGCCCTTACTCTTCAATTTGGCCCTCGAACCACTGGCTATTGGTTTAAGAATGAACTCTAATATTAAAGGATTTTCAGTGGGCTCATCAGAGAGTCTCATCTCCCTTTATGCAGATGATGTACTTGTTACACTCACTGAGCCAGAAGTTGCACTACCACTTCTTTTAGAATATGTAGACTCTTTTGGTAGAATATCTGGTTATAAAATAAACTGGTCCAAAAGTGAGCTTATGTTCCTAGGAGATAACGTTGAGATCAGTCAAAATCCAGTTAAAGTCGCAGAAAATTACATATCCTATCTTGGCTTAAAAATATCTAAAAATTATGAATCATTACTAAAGTTGAACTTTATTGAAGCCTTTGAGAAACTGAAAGTGTGTATTGAGTATTGGAAGACCCTACCTCTCTCTATGTTAGGCAAGGTGAATGCTATTAAAATGATCACTCTGCCCGAATTTATTTATCTTTTTCAAAATTTACCAATTGTAATTCCTGTAGATTTTTTCAAAAAACTTGAATCTTTAGTTCTAGATTTTGTGTGGGGATGTAAAAAACGCAGAATATCCAAAAAGCACTTATTTAGATCTACAGAGGAAGGGGGACTGGGTCTTCCAATGTTCAAAAATTATTATTGGGCATCAAATCTGAACGCATTGACCTATTGGAAGATGGGGTCCCCAAATAATGAATCTCTTAATTCTGCTCCCTTATGGCTGAAATTGGAACTGCAGTCATTAGTGAAACCTTATACATCATTGCTATCGTTACTTTTTACTAAACCAGTCTCTTCAATTAAATCAATAAGTCATAGTGTTGTAGTACGAAATTCTATCAAAATTCTTTCTCAAATTAAAAAACAATTGAATATTTCCAATGTAACTATGTATTCACCAATATATCACAATCATGCATTTATTCCATCGATAACAGATAAAACATTTTTTGACTGGTACTCAAATGGAATTAAATGCATAAAAGACATTTATGTCGAGGACAGTCTTGTGTCATTTGAGCAATTACGAACCAAATTCAATTTGTCCCAATTCAGTTGGT
This sequence comes from Nerophis ophidion, assembly GCF_033978795.1. Taxonomy (NCBI): domain Eukaryota; kingdom Metazoa; phylum Chordata; class Actinopteri; order Syngnathiformes; family Syngnathidae; genus Nerophis; species Nerophis ophidion. The sequence goes on along the minus strand of NC_084620.1, from coordinate 26,201,348 downwards.
TTTGCTATTTGCAGGTAAAAACATTTATTAAAGAAAACATTTCAAAGTCTCAGTTGGTAAATGAAAAACATCCTCTTTTAGAACTATTAAATTTACCACCCACAAGTAAAAAGTCTATCGCTAAATTTGTCAGCTGCTTCATTATGTCTATGACATCAGCAGACAGTGTTAAAAGAGCATGGGAACAGGAACTAAGAACAACAATACCCAATCAGCAATGGGAACAGACACTCTCTCAAATTCACAAGTGCTCAATTAACAGCAGACATAGGCTCATACAGTTTAAAGTGATTCATCGTTTTTATTATTCTAAAGTTTTATTACACAAATTTTATCCGGATACATCTCCACTTTGTGATAAATGTAAATCTGCTGAAGGATCATTGTCTCACTCGTTTTGGGGATGTCCAATTATTCAATCATTTTGGTCCAGCATTTTCTTTTTTTACTCGGGGGTATATCAGAGAAAAATTGTCCCTGATAGGGATATGATCTTATTTGGGTGGTCTTCAGAAACACAAAAGCTTCCAAAACATATTAGAACTGTGTTGCTGCTTGGGACGGTTTTGGCCAAATGACTCATTCTCAGAGACTGGAATACTCTATCTGCACCCAACTTCAGGAACTGGTTAAATGAACTTGTGAATGTAATGACTCTTGAAAAAATAAGATTTATAAACTCTACAAATATGAATAAATGGGAATTAACCTGGAAACCTTTACTGACATATATTGAAGCATAACTTATAGACATTTAAAGGAAAACTAAACTGCCATTTTTTTTGTAGTTGTATTCCTTTTTTATTTTTTATTTTTATTGTTATTATCTTTTGTACTGATTCAACACTACATTTGTTTTTCTTGTGTCACTTCTGATATGGTTTTGTCATGGTTTACTTGCTTTTTTGTTCTGTTTTTTTTTTTTTTTTTGTGATTATTGTTTTGTATTGATCAAGCCCTGTAACTTTTCCTTTTTTTTCCCCTCTAAGTGTGTACGGTGGGCAGGCCCTCGGGAGGTGATCTTGTGAACACTTCCTGAGGATCCATGATGCCGAGGTATGTTCATCTATTTTGCTGTGATCTCGATAGCCTGCTGATCGTGAGCCGCAGCGGGATGGATGGATATATATGTATATATATATATATATATATGTATGGATATGTATATGTGTGTGTGTATGTATATATATATACAATATATGGGTATATTTTCTAATAATGTCTGTACTGTAAACCTTGAGTTGTTAAAGTTCATGTGCACCTCTCTCCTCAAGTGTGTATGTGTGTGTGTATGAGTGGATGTGACTGTTTGTCATTTTAACTGTAAAATCTAATAAAATATATTTGCACAAAAGCAACATTAGTACATTTCCGCACAGTTACTAAAACACAGGTTATTGTTTTTCAAACCTACCATTGTTCTGTTTAGGTAACTTAACTTCATCAAACTTTTTTTAACATTCCACACTACAAAATAATAATATTATCCATGATTTGTGTTAATATCAATATCTGCCCATATGCAGAAACACAACATTGGTCTTTTCCCACTTTCTTGTTGATGTATTCTGTGTGGTCCTAATCCTCCCTGGTAATTTTTTAATGAGGGTTGTGAGATTGTCGGTTATGATGTGTACCAACGAAACACATGCTGCGGGACAGAAATGGGTGCACCTTGAGGGAGAGGTAAGGGCAAAGGCAGGAAAAATGTCAGTTCTTTCTGTACGGATTTAATCCTGCATTTTTGCTTGATCCCCAAGTCAATCAATCAATGTTTACTTATATAGCCCTAAATCACGATTGTCTCAAAGGGCTGCAAAAGCCACAATGACATCCTCGGCTCAAATCCCACATCAGGGCAAGAAAAAACTCAACCCAATGGGATAACAATGAGAAACCTTTAATAAAAGTTTATACTAATTCATTACTTCCCATGTTAAGTTTGAAATATAGTCAAATGGAAGGTAATTCAGTAGGGGTGCAACGGTAAACAAAAATTTCCGTTCGGTACGTACCTCGGTTTAGAGGTCACAGTTCGGTTCATTTTCAGTACAGTAAGAAAACCACAAAATATAGATTTGTTGTTTATTTATTTACTAAATTTGCAAAATCTTCCAACAAAAATATTTTTCTTAGTGGAATATTTGATGTGAAGTAATCAGAACCTTGGATAGGTCAATAATTCATAATAACATTGATTTTGATTCAATATTATGTTTTGAGCAGTGACAGTTTGAAATAAAAAAAAAACAGCTTTGTTTTATTAGTCAACATTGCAACTTTTTCTTAATTACATTTAACCTTTAAGCTTTTTTATTTCACTTTCGTTATGTTTTTGTTTATTTTAATAGTATTTTTAGAATGTGCCGTGGGCCATTAAAACATTAGCTGTGGGCCGCAAATGCCCTTCGGGGCACACTTTTGACACCCCTGCTATAGATAATAAAACATTTAATCTGATAAATCTATGGATAAAAAGCAGAGCCTGGCAACGCTCTCTCTGTCTCTGCTCCTCCCTCACAAATGCTGCTGCGTGCACAATTTGTTTTGTTTTTAACCCGTTCTTAACCCTGAACGTATATTGAAAATACACGCAACCAGAACTCAAAATGCCGGACATTTGACGCGGTTAAGAAACTCCGCCCGGACAGCTCCGCAAAAGAGGACATGTCCGGTGAAAAGAGGACGTATGGTCAATCTATCGTAGCCCAGTCGTTGCTCGCATGCCGTGTGTTGTGCCTCGTGTGCATTGTTTACACAACGTGCACTACGCTACTTAATATGTCTGTGTGGAAACTTGTTCGGTACACCTCCGAACCGGACCGAAACCCCCATACTGTAATGGTTAAATACAAATACGCATACCGTTACACTCCTATAATTCAGTATCCCCAAATAGATAGTGTTCCACAGTATTACCTTAAAAGGACTGTATGATAATTGACTCTCTATACAATCGTATAGTAGAAAAGGCCATTGTATACAGAAATCTACAGAAACATACATGCACCTTGTCTTTTCTAAACCAGGTAATAGTAGTAACTGAGACTAATCCACATATCCTCCACAGTGAACCGAGTGTTGCATTATCCTATGATACATTCTCAATATGTAACATTATTCTTACATATAAAACAAGACAATCTGACATCAAGGACTCAGGATGAACTCACCCTCATGACGCTTGCAATTATGAGGATCCACAAGCAGGAGAAAAGACTGTAAGCAGAGAGCACATCAAAGTAAACATTTTGGTGATCATGGATACATGGCACACTGAAGATAGTTTTCTTCAGGAGTGCTGTCGGAAATATAGACACTTAATTTCCAGTCAATGTTGTACTCACAATGCTCCAAGTTTAGTGAAGTCTCTCTTGGACTGGAAGGTGTAGGTGGTCAGGCCGGCAAACACAGCACAAGTCAGAAACAATGCTTGGAGCACAGTGGAGTAGTCGTAGAAAGTCACTGTACAGACAACAGCTCTGTCATTAGCTCAGCCGCCACATCGCAGGCTCCCAAAATAGTAATACTCAGTTAAAAACTTACAAGCTGTTGCCACAGAGATCGCCTCCAGCAGAGTCTGAAAACAATTAACAGTTATTTAAAAATCAAGCGATATTCGTGTTTAAAAATGCATAAAGCTTAAAACAAAATTCCACAAAAGTTAACATCCGAGGTTGCACAATTTGGAGTTCAACGTCAATCATCCTTAAAATGCATTACTTTGACAATTAAATTACAAATAGGAATAATAAAAGGTTACTTTGAATATTTTATTTCCAACGTTTTTTATAGCAAGGGCGCGCAAAGTGCACATAACCAAAAACGTTTTTCCCACTTGACACACATGTCTTAAAGAAGGAAATATGCGTGCTTATTCTCTTACAAACATAAGCAGCAGGTAAAGGTTGACTGGATGCTTATGTCTGTACACAGCCAAGGCCAGAAGCAGGACCAGGGAGCCCAGAGCTGAACCCAAAACCACAGCCGGGCTGAAAAAAAAAGACAGGTAAATGTCAGCTCAACACAAAGCGGCATACATGTACAGTACATGCAATGTAGCATAAGTGCTGTCAAAAGATTATTTTTTTACTCCAATTAATCACACTTTTGAATTCAGATTAATCATGATTGATCACGTGTTATTACTAATGCAAGTGTGTTGTCAAAAGATAATTTTTAATCAGATTAATCACACTGAAATTTAGATTAATCATGATTAATCACATGTTATCACTAATTTGCATAATCTAAGTCATCTGTAAAAATAGCCCAATATCTTGGACACAAATGCAAATTTATTGTCAGAATCCACATAATTTATTTGCTCAAAACTGATAAACAGTTTGGTCTAAAGTCCCATCTGTGAATATTTTCTTGTGAAATTTGCTAACGAGCACAACAGTTGGGAGTCTCCTTGCTCATCCTTGCACTACATTGACTTTTGCATTTACCTGATCACTGACTATGTAGCAAATTGCGTCGCCTTTCAGGAAACCATCTGCGGTTAAGCCAAAGGGGCACGCACGGTCCAAAAAATAGTGTGATTATTTATATAATATATATTCAAAATACTAATTATCACTGTAATTATGTAGTGGTCTACCATTGTAATCATTATCTCAACTACTTTGTCATGGCATTCATTACCTGGCATGGACAAACTCCTTGATGGTCTGAGAGAACATAAAAAGGGCAGATGTGGCCGTCGTCAGAATTATCTGCAAGCTCAGCAGAGTGTACACTTTCCGCAGAAAGTCTAAAAAGGAAAGATAGCAAAATTAGATGAGCTGAGATAGGGCTGGGCGATATACCGAGTTTGAAAGATTTATCGATATACTTTTAAACAAAATACAAATTAAGAAAATATCTTAATATCAATACTTTATTTTACGTTAAAATGACCAAACACTGCTTATTTGTTGTGTACCTAGTTCTCCCCTACTTCCCACTCCCTCCCACTTCCTACTAAACCCCTCCCCTTCCCCCTTCCAAGACGTGCAAGCACGTACAAGAACATCCATTATTGGTTGGTTGTTTACTATGATGAGTCACGATTGGTTGAGATTACGGCAAAACATTAGGGACAGGCCAATCAGAGGCAAGATAGGGCGGGTCATCGAACCAGGACGAGAAAGCATAACAGACATCCCAAATGACGACGAGAGTCATCGAAGAGAAGAAAGGATATCCAAGCCGGCGATTTATGTATTTAAAAAACTAGTGGAAGATGGCAGAGGAATTGTCTTCTTTAGATTTTTCTTTTTACTGATGTAGACCACGTCCAAGAAACCCACAATGCGTCTACATGGCCACATTTGGAAAAATGTATGCGTCTGGATAAAACATTCAATTGAGTTGTTTACCCGGTAAGCCCAAATCAAAACTGCTCTCGAGTTTCCAAGCTGGGCATATTTCGCACGAGAAATGCTGCCAAAAATGTATGCCTAAGTGAGGAAGATAATAACTGCACAATTGAGTTAAGTCACTTACTTGGCGCTGACCAGAACCGTACGTGTGTGACAGTCCATTACATAGTCGACTGGGAATTAAAGAACTCCTGCTTGCAAATGTATTTTTGATCTGAGTTTGACAACGATTGGATTATTTGCACTGCTATGTCATTTATTTTACATAGAAATAATATTTTTGTATTTTATTCATGTTATGTAATTATGTGCTACTTAAACAAGTTTCTTTTCAGTGCTGTTAAAATCCATCTTGACTACCCGGGTTAATAAAAAATACCACAGACTTTTTACAGTACAGTTGTCATTCAATTCAATTTCAGTGAATCTCGCAAAAAAAAAAAAAAGTATATCTTTATATGTATACTTTCACCGAAAAATATATCGAGATATACATCAAATATCGAGTTTAAGTAAAAATATATAGAGATATACATTTCGTCAATATTGCCCAGACCTAAGCTTAGAGTAGAATCTTGTTTAGCTCATTTTTAACACCTGCGTCTCAAATGGATTTCCTAATTCCATCAGTGCACTTCAATAAGTACACTGTGTACAAAACAAAATGCTTATTATTTACCTGGCTGTGGCGTAACAACAGAGTAAAAATTTTCAACACATGTTGGCCTTATTTTTGAACATCCTGGAGCTAACGGACGTTTATTGCACACAATAATTGAGGCTGCACCAAGAGGCCATTATTTAATAGAAAATACATACCGTAGCTAGGCTAGCATCTATCAGATACTATTAAAAAAATGCAGTTTCAAATGATCGTAGGTCCCCGATAAGTATGCACAGCATAAACTGGATCAAATAGTTTTTAATGGACATGGGTAGGACCAGACAAGCTCTGCTCTTTTCCTTGAACAAAAAATTAATGCTTGTGAATTGTTTACATTTTGTAAAAAAAACATGTTGAGTGTGGGGTTTGCATGTTCTCCACATGACTGCTTGGGTTCCCTCTGAGTACTCCGGCTTCCTCCCACCTCCAAAGACATGCACCTGGGGATAGGTTGATTGGAAACACTAAAATGTCCCTAGTGTGTGAATGTGACTGTGAATGTTGTCTGTCTATTTGTGTTTGCCCTGCGATGAGGTAGCGACTCGTCCAGTGTGCTACCCGCCTTCCGCCCGTATGCAGCTGAGATAGGCTTCAGCACCCCCCGCTATCCCAAACTGGACAAGCGGTACAAAATGGATGGATGGTGGGATGGATTGATGGATACGGTATACATTGTGTACTTAGTCCAAAATACATTACATTAGTGTCGTTGACCACTGACCGGGAATGAGTATTGCTTTAATACCTGCTTGTTATCATTCTTTCCTCTTTAGTGAGTGACATTTACTACCCCGCAAAAGTTGTCAATTTGGCTACAGACTTAGACTTCCTTTTATTGTCATTCAAATTTGAACTTTACAGTACAGATAAGAATGAAATTTAGTTGCATTAGCTTGTTGTAGTGCAGGGTAAAAGAGCAATAAGGTGCAGGTATAAATAAATATATTACTGTACAGATAAATATATTGTACTTTTGCATATGCATCCATGTTTATGGATACATGTTATATTGTCTTTATATTCCAGCGAGTTAATCCGTTTTGGGAGGAAATTGATGGGATTATTATGATGCGTTCAAGAGTTTTATGGAGGGAGGGAAGAAGTTGTTTCAGTAACTGGATGTTCTGCAATGGAGGCTACTGAACCTCTTTGTAGAGTTTTAATAGAGTAAAAAGGCCACGTTATTTAGCCCAATTGGCAACTTTTGAAGGTATTATGTGTCCAGCACTGCGCACTCACTAGCTTGGTAGCTTTAAGTTAGGTTTGTACAGCATAACTGTATTAGTATAGTACCGCGATACTACATAATAATGTTTGATACGATACCGTCTCTGAAAAGTACCGGACCTGCACCACCCGCGCCCGCGTCGAAGTTACATCGTGACGTTGCTGGTTTTATGAGCAGACGAGCATGTTCGGCGGCACACAATCACGGAGTACTTACAAGGAGACACGGTGTGTAGACAGAAAAGGGAGAACAGATGCATTTTGATGTAAAAAGTAACGATAGAGGTGAAGTTATAACACTGAAACGCCCACCGGAAGAGGTGCTTTAAGACATGGCTAGCTATCTAGCAGCTAACATCCATACACCGTCGGCAGTGTCTTAGCTACTTCTAAATCACTAATCCCGGTCTCCATGGCAACAAATAATGCATGTTTCTTAAAAGTATAATACCTGCAGGACGAGGAATAGCTAAACATGCTTCACAACACACCGTAGCTCACCGGTATCAAAATGTAAACAAACGCCATTGGTGGATCCACACCTAACATCCACTGTAATGATACCAAGTACAGACACGTATCTTGTCGATACTATGATTACGTCGCTATTTTTTGGCATCCTAACTTCTTATTTCGTTTTTTATTTGTGTATATTATGTTTATAAACTCAGTAAATATGTCCCTGGACACTTGAGGACTTTAAGTACGACCAATGTATGATCCTGCAACTACTTGGTATCGGAATGATACCTAAATTCGTGGTATCATTCAAAACTGATGTAAAGCATCCAAACAACAGAAGAATAAGTGATTATTACATTTTAACAGAACTGTACAGAGAACATGCTAAAAGAGAAAGTAAGCAGATACTAACAGCAAATGAACAAGTAGATTAATGATTCATTTTCTACCACTTGTTCTTAAAAATGTTGACAAAATAATAGAATGATAAATGACACGATATGTAACTGCATACGTCAGCAGACTAGTTAGGAGTCTTTGTTTGTTTACTTACTACTAAAAGACAAGTTGTCTAGAACAGTGGTTCTCAAATGGGGCTACGCGTACCCCTGGGGGTACTTGAAGGTATGCCAAGGGGCACGTGAGATTTTACTTAAATATTCTAAAAATTCAAAAATCTTTTATAAATATATTTACTGAATAATACTTCAACAAAATATGAATGTAAGCTCATAAACTGTGAAAAGAAATGCAACAATGCAATATTCAGTGTTGACAGCTAGATTTTTTGTGGACATATTCCATAAATATTGATGTTAAAGATTTATTTTTTTGTGAAGAAATGTTTAGAATTAAGTTCATGAATCCAGATGGATCTCTATTACAATCCCCAAAGAGGGCACTTTAAGTTGATTACTTCTATGTGTAGAAATCTTTATTTATAATTGAATCACTTGTTTATTTTTCAACAAGTTTTTAGTTATTTTTATATCTTTTTTTCCAAATAGTTCAAGAAAAACCACTACAAATGAGCAATATTTTGCACTGTTATACACAGGGGTCTCACACCAGCGGCCCGCGGGCCAATTGTGGCCCGCAAGACGTTATTTTGCGGCCCCCACCTTAATATGAAAGTTTAATTTTAGTGCGGCCCGCAAGTTTTATATGAATGGCGCTTGACAGCGTTGTGTTATCTGGGTCCAAAATGGCTCTTTCAGCATTCTGAGTTGCCTACCCCTGCGTTAATGGAAAAGCGGCAAATGAGTGCAAGCGACAGAGACGTTGCCATGGAGACGAGGGTTTTCTTACGTGCCTGGCTGCAGTCACGCCGTGACACCTTTTCGTCAGTAATAACAGTCCTTGATAAACTAAACCAATTCAAACCGTTATTTGTTTTTGTTTTATTGTTTAATTTGCATTGCCTCACATGATGAACACTACTTATATTTTTATATGACGCCGGATAACACTTCAGGAGCCATTACTTTATTGCGCTCGCTATCCCAGTACTTTCAAGGCCGGCTATTATCCGCCGTACGCCGTGTTGCTGTAGGGAGGAAAAGCGGAACGAAACACATTGCGGAAATAACATTATTCTCTGTGCGTCGGCTAAATACATATATATTCCACAACCCCAAACATGTATTTTTCAGTGAAGAGAAAGGTTAGTGATGTGCAAAGACAATTCATGGGAAAAGTGGGAAATGCAATATTGCTTTGTTGAGCACAGGGGCACCCCGACGTGTCTTATTTGCACAGAGAAAGGAATACAATCCATCCATCCATTTTCTACCGCTTATTCCCTTTTTTTGGGGTCACGGGGGGCGCTGGCGCCTATCTCAGCTACAATCGGGCAGAAGGCGGGGTACATCCTGGACAAGGAATACAATTTGAAATGTTATTATACAACTAGACATGCTGTGTAGTATGCAAAAAAATGTTTTAAGAAATCTTTTCTTGCGGCCCCAGGTGCATTGAGTTTGAGACCCCTGGTTATACAATTTAATAAATCAGAAACTGATGACATAGTGCTGTATTTTACTTCTTTATCTCTTTTTTTCAACCAAAAATGCTTTGCTTTGATTAGGGGGTACTTGAATTTAAAAAAATGTTCACAGGGGGTACATCACTGAAAAAAGGTTGAGAACCACTGTTCTAGTATGTTCACTATTTTATTTAAGAACTGAATTACGATAACAAACAAACGCATGTTTAAAGGCCTACTGAAACCCACTACTACCCACCACGCAGTCTGATAGTTTATATATCAATGATGAAATATTAACATTGCAACACATGCCAATACGGCCTTTTTAGTTTACTAAATTGCAATTTTAAATTTCCCGGGAGTTTCGTCTTGAAAACGTTGTGTAATGATGACGTGTACGCAAGACATCGCGGGTTTTTAGAAGTATGAGCGCTGCGCACACACACAGCTAAAAGTCGTCTGCTTTAACGGCATAATTACACAGTATTTTGGACATCTGTGTTGCTGAATCTTTTGCAATTTGTTCAATTTATATTGGAGAAGTCAAAGTAGAAAGATGGAGTTGGGAAGCTTTAGCCTTTAGCCACACAAACACACGGTGATTCCTTGTTTAAAATTCCTGGAGGTGAAACTTTACTATGGATCATAGCGCGGTCAAGCGAACATGAATCACGGCGGAAGGTCAACCAGCAGGTTTCGGTGAGAAAATTTTGGTTGAAAAGACGCTTCTTACTGGAGAAAAGCTGAGCTTGTGCCGCCCATAGCTGCCGTCGACTCCCCTGAGACATTGGCGTCAAGACTCCCGTGGAGACACACCTCCGACTGTCAGGTAATATTAAACTCACTAAAACACTAGCAACACGATAGAAAGATAAGGGATTTCCCAGAATTATCCTAGTAAATGTGTTTAAAAACATCAGAATTCGTCCCAATGCAATTGCGTTTTGTTTTTGTTTTTCTGTAGTTTGTCGCTATCAATATCCTCAAACACAAATCTTTCATCCTCGCGCAAATTAATGGGGAAATTGTCGTTTTCTCGGTCCGACTAGCACTTTTTGTTGGAGGCTCCCATTAAAATCTATGTGAATATGTGAGGAGCCCCCACACTTGTGACGTCATCGTCTGCGACTTCCGGTAGAGGCAAGGCTTTTCTCTTAGCACCGAAAGTTGCGAACTTTATCGTGGATGTTCTCCACTAAATCCTTTCAGCAAAAATTTGGCGATATCGCGAAATGATCAAGTATGACACATAGAATGGACCTGCTATCCCCGTTTAAATAGGAACATCTCATTTCAGTAGGCCTTTAATGTACCATAAGATTTTTTGTTAAAATAAAGCCAATAATGCAATTTTTGTGGTCCCCTTCATTTGGAAAAGTAGCAAAATATCAGTATCGTTACAACACTACTTTAAGTGTCACGTCGTTATTTGGCCCCATTTATGGACTCAAAATGGCTGTAGTGTAAACACAGAAGTGCGTGAATTAAAAGCCAACTGCGTGTTGACATCGGAGAGCCTTTGTTCTAACATAACCAGAATTTAAAGGTGTTTATTAATCACACCGACATTATGATAAACTCATTTTCATACAGAGTAAATAAAGTATACCAAAGCAGCACAACAACATGATAATTATGTCAGAAACATCAGGCGAGCTAGTAGCTAGTAGCTAGTAGCAAGTGCTGCACCTTCTCGGCGCCATAACAGGTGTGTACTTGACATACCCATACGTATTTGGACACTAGCAGTGGCGACGTTTGTGCCATAGTTGAAGTCATCCTCTATTGAAGACATTGGGTACTTTTCACCGCTCATCATTAAAACGAGTCCTAACACCGTCCTCGGTCTGGTGAGCAGCCGGTAGGCGTCGAGACTCGGAAGCTCGAATGGTGGTGCCACTGTAGCGCGAAGTTATGACGTCATTAAACCCGCTAACTTTATTGAAAACACGCAACTATATACCTTTGCAATCTCATTATACTATTTGTTCAGTTTTATATACATAAATGTGTATAAAACTGCCTTTAAAAACTAATTAGAACTGTACGTTAAAACACTAACGCCTCTTCCATCGTGCTGCCCCATATATATATATATATATATATATATATATATATATATATATATATATATATATATATATATATATATATATATATATATATATATATACAAACCCCATTTCCATATGAGTTGAAAAATTGTGTTAGATGTAAAAATAAACGGAATACAATGATTTGCAAATCCTTTTCAAACCATATTCAATTGAATGCACTACAAAGACAAGATATTTGATGTTCAAACTCATAAACTTTATTTTTTTCGCAAATAATAATTAACTTATAATTTCATGGCTGCAACACGTGCCAAAGTAGTTGGGAAAGGGCATGTTCACCACTGTGTTACATCACCTTTTCTTTTAACAACACTCAATAAACGTTTGGGAACTGAGGAAACTAATTGTTGGAGCTTTAAAGTGGAATTCTTTACCATTCTTGTTTTATGTAGAGCTTCAGTCGTTCAACAGTCCGGGGTCTCCGCTGTTGTATTTTACGCTTCATAATGCGCCGCACATTTTTGATAGGGGACAGGTCTGGACTGCAGGCGGGCCAGGAAAGTGCACGCACTCTTTTACTACAAAACCACGCTGATGTAACACGTGGCTTGGCATTGTCTTGCTGAAATAAGCAGGGGCGTCCATGATAACGTTGCTTGGATGACAACATATGTTGCTCCAAAACCTGTATGGACCATTCAGCATTAATGATGCCTTCATAGATGTGTAAGTTACCCATGCCTTGGCCACTAATGCACCCCCATACCATCACAGATGCTGGCTTTTGAACTTTGCGCCTATAAAAATCCGGATGTTTATTTTCCTCTTTGTTCCGGGGGACACCATGTCCACAGTTTCCAAATATAATTTGAAATGTGGACTCGTCAGACCACAGAACACTTTTCCACTTTGCATCAGTCCATCTTAGATGAGCTCGGGCCCAGCGAAGCCGGCGGCGTTGCTTGGTGTTGTTGATAAATGGGTTTTGCTTTGCATAGTAGAGTTTTAACTTGCACTTACAGATGTAGCGACCAACTGTAGTCACTGACAGTGGTTTTATGAAGTGTTCCTGAGCCCATGTGGTGGGATCCTGTACACACTGATGTCAGTTTTTTGTGCAATACCGCCTGAGGGATCAAAGGTCCGTAATATCATCGCTTAAATGCAGTGATTACTCCAGATTCTCTGAACCTTTTGATGATTTTACAGACCATAGATGGTAAAATCCCTAAATTACTTGCAATAGCTTGGTGAGAAATGATGTTCTAAAACTGTTTGACAATTTGCTTACAAATGGTGACCCTCGCGTCATCCTTGTTTGCTAATTAATTAGCATTTCATGGAAGCGGTGCCTGGGGAACCTGTAGTGGACTCTCCTATTTCTGGGGCTGAGGTCGCTGAGGTAGTTAAAAAGCTCCTCGGCGGCAAGGCCCCGGGGGTGGATGAGATCCGCCCGGAGTTCCTTAAGGCTCTGGATGCTGTGGGGCTGTCTTGGTTGACAAGACTCTGCAGCATCGCGTGGACATCGGGGGCGGTACCTCTGGATTGGCAGACCGGGGTGGTGGTCCCTCTCTTTAAGAAGGGGGACCGGAGGGTGTGTTCCAACTATCGTGGGATCACACTCCTCAGCCTTCCCGGTAAGGTTTATTCAGGTGTACTGGAGAGGAGGCTTCGCCGGATAGTCGAACCTCGGATTCAGGAGGAACAGTGTGGTTTTCGTCCTGGTCGTGGAACTGTGGACCAGCTCTATACTCTCGGCAGGGTTCTTGAGGGTGCATGGGAGTTTGCCCAACCAGTCTACATGTGCTTTGTGGACTTGGAGAAGGCATTCGACCGTGTCCCTCGGGAAGTCCTGTGGGGAGTGCTCAGAGAGTATGGGGTATCGGAATGTCTTATTGTGGCAGTCCGCTCCCTGTATGATCAGTGTCAGAGCTTGGTCCGCATTGCTGGCAGTAAGTCGGACACGTTTCCAGTGAAGGTTGGACTCCGCCAAGGCTGTCCTTTGTCACCGATTCTGTTCATAACTTTTATGGACAGAATTTCTAGGCGCAGCCAAGGCGTTGAGGGGTTCCGGTTTGGTGGCCACGGGATTAGGTCTCTGCTTTTTGCAGATGATGTAGTCCTGATGGCTTCATCTGGCCGGGATCTTCAGCTCTCACTGGATCGGTTCGCAGCCGAGTGTGAAGCGACCGGAATGAGAATCAGCACCTCCAAGTCCGAGTCCATGGTTCTCGCCCGGAAAAGGGTGGAGTGCCATCTCCGGGTTGGGGAGGAGACCCTGCCCCAAGTGGAGGAGTTCAAGTACCTAGGAGTCTTGTTCACGAGTGGGGGAAGAGTGGATCGTGAGATCGACAGGCGGATCGGTGCGGCGTCTTCAGTAATGCGGACGTTGTATCGATCCGTTGTGGTGAAGAAGGAGCTGAGCCGGAAGGCAAAGCTCTCAATTTACCGGTCGATCTACGTTCCCATCCTCACCTATGGTCATGAGCTTTGGGTCATGACCGAAAGGATAAGATCACGGGTACAAGCGGCCGAAATGAGTTTCCTCCGCCGGGTGGCGGGGCTCTCCCTTAGAGATAGGGTGAGAAGCTCTGCCGTCCGGGAGGAGCTCAACGTAAAGCCGCTGCTCCTCCACATCGAGAGGAGCCAGATGAGGTGGTTCGGGCATCTGGTCAGGATGCCACCCGAACGCCTCCCTAGGGATGTGTTTAGGGCACGTCCAGCTGGTAGGAGGCCACGGGGAAGACCCAGGACACGTTGGAAAGACTATGTCTCCCGGCTGGCCTGGGAACGCCTCGGGATCCCCCGGGAAGAGCTAGACGAAGTGGCTGGAGATAGGGAAGTCTGGGCTTCCCTGCTTAGGCTGCTGCCCCCGCGACCCGACCTCGGATAAGCGGAAGATGATGGATGGATGGATGGATGGAAGCTCCTTTTATACCCAATCATGGCACCAACCTGTTCCCGATTATCCTGCTCACATGTGGGATGTTCCAAATAAGTGTTTGATGAGCATTTCTCAACTTTATCAGTATTTATTGCCACCTTTTCCAACTTCTTTGTCACGTGTTGCTGGCATCAAATTCTAAAGTTAATGATTATTTGCAACAACAAAAAAATATTTATCAGTTTGAACATCAAATATGTTGTCTTTGTAGCATATTCAACTGAATATGGGTTGAAAATGATTTGCAAATCATTGTATTCCGTTTATATTTACATCTAACACTATATATATATATATATATATATATATATATATATATATATATATATATATATATATATATTTGTATATATATGTGTGTGTGTATATATATATGTATATATATATATACACACATATATATATATACACACATATATATATATATATATATATATATATATATATATATATGTATATAATAGAATAGAAAAGAATAGTGTTTTACTGTCATTATTGCAGTGATATATATATATATATATATACAAAAATAAAATAGAGTTATATATTGCATTCTACTTTAGTTGCTTTATTGAATTTAAAACCCTCAGGTGCTGTATTGTACTGTTTTTTTTTTACTGTTTGTGTACATATTTTGATTATTATAGTTCATATTCTTGTTGGTAAATATTTATGAATAAAAACAAAAAACAACAAAAAAAACACTCAACTATTATTTTGAAATTCCTTGCATTAAATTTTTCGGGACATATATTTCGTTCTGATAATCTTAAGGAAAATAATTACAATATTGTATGATTTTTTTTTCCACTAAGACAATTATGTCCACACACCACTGTAGCATTTAAAAATATATAGATATAGTATAACCATCAGTGATCACAAATTATGTATTTGATTTTTGTGACAAGCAAATAGATGCATTTTAACCGTGACGTCATTTTCAAGGGACGCAGGGGATCTCCTCACTTGTAACAACAAAAAGCGTCGGGCGAGCGGTCGGTGGAAGCTTCCGGAAGGAGAGACGCGGAACTACCAAACATTTGGAGTGAATTTGGCGGCGGCGAGAGTGTCTAAATCTGTTTTGTGACTGGATCGAGATGGAAGGGGATAGTGACGGGATGTATGAGGATAGTATGGAAATGGATAGGACTAGAGGGGAGAGAGGAAAGAAGGGGAGAGGAGGGAGTGAAGGAAAGTCGAGTGCTAAAAGAGTGCATGAAGACGATGAAGAGGTTGATAAGAGGAAAAGGGTTATGGTGGATGAATATAAGATAATTTATACATTTAAATCAAACCAAGATATGAATGACATTAGTTTGATGACACTGGTTAAGGGATTAAAGAAGGACATTGGAGAGGTGGAGATAGCGAAGGTGCTCAGGGACGGACGGCTGTTGATTAAATGCACAAATGGAGAGCAAAAGAACAAAGCAATGCGATTGCAAAAACTGTGCAACAAAATAATAAAGGAAAAAATCGAAGTGGGAGAACGAAAGGGGGCAAGAGGAGTCGTGACAGGAATCCCAAGAGGAGAAAATTTAGATGATCTGAAAAGAGAAATAAAAGGAGGAACTGTCACTATGATGAAAAGAATGATGGAGTTTAGGAACGGTGAAAAGACTGAGAGCGAATCCATGCTAGTGCAATTTGCAGAGGAGGTCCTACCAGAGAGAATCATGATTGGATATTTAAGCTTCTATGTTAGAGCTTACGTGCCACCCCCAGTACGTTGTTTCAAGTGCCAACGCTATGGGCACATAGCTAGTGTGTGTCATGCTAAGATGAGATGTGGAAGGTGTGGAGGGGAGCATGAATATGGACAATGTGGGGAAAATGAACAGGTCAAGTGCTGTAATTGTGGCGGGAATCACACAGCAGCGTATGGGGGCTGCATCATAAGAAAACAGGCAACAGAAGTACAGCAAATCAGAGTTGAAAGAAATATTACATACGCAGAGGCAGTTAAAACAAGAAATCAAGAAAGTGCAGAACAGGACAGAAGTGAAAATAGTTCAAGAAATAAAAAACAAGAGGCAGCAAATATAGGAATTTCCATGGACAAACTAGTTGTATTCCTGGCTTACGTAATAAATTGTACAGAACAGGCTAGAAACAAGACTGAGAAAATCAAAATAATTGTCAAAGCAGCAGCAAAGTTTTTAAATTTCAAAGAACTATCCTGGGAACAGGTGCAAGGTGAACTACAGAGAGTAGACGAGACCGAGTCATGTTGCCACAATCCAACGCCATGTTGATTGTTCAGTGGAATGCCAGAAGTTTGATAGCAAATGGACAGGAATTAAAGGGATATATTTATAATATGAAAAATAAACCACATATAATATGTATTCAAGAAACATGGCTGAATCCAAAATTAAACTTTATAATAAAAGGATATATAACGATAAGTAAAGATAGAAATGATGGGCAAGGAGGAGGATGTGCCATATTTATTAAGGAAGATATGCATTATTCAATATTAAAAGTAAAACAAGAACTAGAGATAGTAGGAGTAGAAGTATGGAATAATAAAGAAAGATACAAAGTACTAAACTTCTATAATCCATGCAAGAAATTAGAAATTTACCAACTAGAAACAATAATCGAGCACTGGAGTGGCAATATTATTTGGTGTGGTGACTTTAATGCACATAGCACAATGTGGGGTGAAAGGGATGACTGGAATGGGGATACATTGGAAGCACTTTTGGAGGAAAAAGAACTGGTGTGTGTGAATGATGGGTCGGGAACAAGGTTAGATGTCGTCACGGGTAAAGAAACCAATAGATTTAACACTAGTGTCACAAGGGTTAGCAGGAAAGGTGGAGTGGGAAGTAAATAAATACAGCACAATGGGAAGTGATCACTATCCAATCTTCATTCACATAAACATAAATCATAGGACAGAAAGCTCTAGGATAGAAGGAACATGGAAGTATAATCATGGTGACTGGGGGAAATTTAGGGAAATTACCGACATAACTTTAAAGGAAGTAGATATAAAACAAGATATTAAACAATTAAATACAGATATTACAAAGTGCATAATAGAAGCAGCCGAACAGAGCATACCAAGGAATAGTATAGGGAGAAGAAGGAAGATAGTGCCGTGGTGGACGCAAGAGTGCACAGATGCAATACAAGAACGGAATAGAGCATTTAGAATATTGAGAAGAACACATAATTTCCAAGACATGATCCAATATAAAAGGAATCAAGCTAGAGTAAGGTATGTTATTAAAAAAACAAGAAAACACCATTGGAGAACTTTTTGTGAAACACTAAATAGAACTACTCCTTTAAGCCAAGTGTGGGGAATGATCAAGAGAATGTCAGGGGTCAGAAAAGAACATAAAACTCATGTGATGAAAGATGGAACGCGGAGTGTGGTAGGAAATAAAGAAAAAGCAGAACTTTTAGCAAAAACCTTTGTTAAAGTGCACAGTAATGATAATTTGAGAAATGTAGAAAAACAAAAGAGAGAAGAAACAATTAGTTTAAATATTAAGGAAATGAAGGAAGACAACGATAATAGTTTTACCAACACTATGGATATGACATTTTCTTGGGATGAAATGGTTCGAATTTTAAAAAAAGTTAAAAATACGACGCCAGGGAAAGACCTGGTGAGTTATCAAATGATCAAAAATTTAGGTAACATCGGCAAAGAAGTGGTCTTGAAATTATATAATAGGATATATGAAGAAGGAAAATGACCAGATGAGTGGAAAACAGCTGTAATAATTCCAATATGCAAGCCAGGGAAAGATCCGGAAGAGGCAGGAAATTATGGGCCGATAGCATTGACCTCAAATTTGGGCAAAGTAATGGAAAAAATGATTAATGAAAGATTAATATATTATTTAGAGTCAAAAGAAATTATAAAAAACTACCAAAGTGGTTTTTGCAAAGCAAGAAGCACAAATGACCCAGCAGTGCAGCTGGAAGAGGAAATTAGAAAGGGACAAATAAATAAAGAAAGTATAATTGCGGTATTTTTTGACATAGAGAAAGCGTATGATATGTTGTGGAAACGGGGGTTGCTGATGAAACTAAATAAGATTGGGATTAGAGGAAGAATGTACAGATGGATAAAAGACTTTTTAACAAGTAGAACATTATTAGTAAAAATAGAGAATGAATATAGCAGAGAATACGAAGTGGAAAATGGGACCCCACAATGGAGTATAATAAGTCCAGTACTATTTTCCATCATGATAAATGAAGTTTTTAGTGAAGTGGAAGGGTTAGTGGAGGTGGCATTGTTTGCTGATGATGGAGTGATGTGGAAGAGAGGTAGAAATACAAATCATATAGAAAAGAAGATTCAAAAAGCGGTAAATAATGTTCAAGACTGGGGGACGGCTTGGGGTTTAAGATTCTCTGTTGGAAAGACAAAAGTCATAAATTTTACGAAGAGGAAAGTACAAAACAAGCTCCAAATAAAACTCTATGGCGAAAACATAGAAGAGGTACAAGTATTTAAATATTTAGGAATATGGTTTGATAAAAATATTAACTGGTCAACCCACAGTGGAGAAAAGTAAAAAGGTGTTAAATATAATGAGGGCTTTGAGGGGTAAAGATTGGGGGGCTGATAGGTTGACATTGAAAACAATATATATCACTTTAATTCGATCTGTTATCGACTACGGATGCATTATTTATCAATCTGCTTCAAAAACTCTACTTGAAAAAATAGACCGGATCCAGTCGCAGGCTTTAAGATTATGTTGTGGAGCTACTAAATCTACTCCAGTGGCAGCATTACAAGTAGAAATGAATGAAAAACCTTTGGACATGAGGAGAGATCAACTCTCAGCAGTTTATTGGGCAAACTTAAAAGGATCCAAGCAAGGACATCCAACCCGTCAAGTGCTAATAAACTGCCAAGAAAAAGGGAAGAAAAAAATTAATAGTTTTGGGTGGATAATAGGAGATATATGTAAAAAAACACAAATTGGCAATATTAAAGTTAGCCCTACAGTACCAATTCCTGCAATACCACCGTGGATGTATGAAAACCCAAAGGTAGACATGCAGTTCCTGAAGAATAGACATTTAAGTAGTTACCAAATAGAACAATGGATTGAGGAAATGTTTTTTGATAACATTATGATATTCACAGATGCATCAAAAACTATAAATAGTAAAGTAGGAGCTGCTGCAGTTATCCCACAGAGAAATATAGTGTTAAATAAAAGAATTAGTGATAAACTATCTGTTTTTACGGGGGAATTGGTAGCAATTTATATGGCAGTTAACTGGATAGAGGAAAACAAAGCAAGGAAAGTAGTTGTGTGCTCGGACTCCAGCAGTGCATTGACGAGCATAAAAACATAACATCAGAAACAAGACAAGATATAGTTTATGAAATAATTCAGGCAATCTACAGGGTAAATAAAGCGGGAGGTGTGGTAACATTTCTCTGGGTTCCTGCTCATGTAGGAGTTGAGGGAAATGAGTTAGCTGATAGGTACGCAAAACAAGCAACCACTAAAACAGAAGTAAACATGGAGATTAAGCACAGTAAAGAAGAAGTGAAGAGCATAATTAAGATAGAACACAATAAAAAGTGGCAGGATAATTGGAATAAGGAAACAAAAGGTAGAGAGTTTTACAAAGTCCAGAGGAAAGTAGGTGTAATGAGAGGAGGGGGTAGAAATAGGAAAGAAGAAGACATTATTACTAGAATGAGATTAGGACATACATATCTAAATAGTTCAGTAAAATTGATAGGCAAACATACTACAGGGCTGTGTGATTTTTGCCACCAGATAGAAAAAATGTTGACCATGTCTTAATACAATGTAGGAAATATAATAGAGAAAGAGAAATACTGGAAAATAAGTTAGCAAAAGAAAATATTAGGTTAGAAGTGGGAAGTATATTAGGATTGCATTCAGAAAACATAGGGTATAAAGCAATATACACATATTTAAAAAACCCTGGCTTAAGTAAAAGAATATAGAGCAGGGATCCACCTCGGTCCACACTCCATTACAGTAGGTGGCGGTAATGCACACCAGAAGGTTGCTTGCCAACTGCCATAAAAACAACAAAAGAAGAAGAAGAAGAAGGGACGCAGGGCGCTCTGGATTTTGTATTTTAACTCGTTGGTTGTTGTATGGGCAGCACGGTGATAGAGGGGTTATTGAGTCTGCCTCACAATACGAAGGTCCTGAGTAGTCAGGGTTCAATCCCGGGTTCGGGATCTTTGTGGAGTTTGCATGTCCTCCCCGTTCCCTCCGTCTTCCTTCCACTTCCAAAGACATGCACCTGGAGATAGGTTGATTGGCAACACTAAATTGGCCCTAGTGTGAGAATGTGAGTGTGAATGTTGTGTCTATCTGCGTTGCCCCTGCGACTAGGTGACGACTTGTCCAGGATGTACGCCGCCCTCCGCCCGATTGTAGCTGAGATAGGCACCAGCGACCCCAAGAGGGAATAAGCGGTAGTAAATGGATGGATGGATTGATTGATTGATTGATTGATTGATACTTTTATCAGTAGATTGCACAGTACAGTACATATTCCGTACAATTGACCACTAAATGGTAACACCCGAATAAGTTTTTCAACTTGTTTAAGTCGGGGTCCACGTTAATCAATTCATGGTAGATGGATGGTTGTAGTAAGCAGTAAAACACCATTTACGTGTGTTTTAAAAGACGATACGCAAAGAATGTGAGTTTTTGAAAATATCCGCGTTAGTGTGGATACATGTTGTCTTTGTTATGTGGCGTGAATCTCTAAGTTAAACTAAGCAAACTCCTTTACCCAGCAACAACAAAAGCTAATAAATGATTGGCCCTTACAGGGTCAGTGGGCGGTCAATTGCGCATATCTGTTTCTCAACTGCTCCGAAATACTTTCGTTTTAGTTTAGCGCGTTAAGCTAAGTCGAGCGGCGTAAACATGAGGCTTCTCGCATTTTTGCTAACCCTGGCTGCTGTTTGCTTGGAAGTGGGCTCCAAGTTCAGTAAGTATTCGTATAACATTGTGCTTTGTAAGAAACGAACATGAAATTGCTGTCGAGTTAGTTAGGTTTCGATTTCCTGGAAAAACTCCACCCTGCAAAACCTCGTAAACTGCACACTGAATACCAATGTATAACTAAATAATGTTTTTTATTCTAATAATAAGCAATATGATGTATATTGTATATAACCAAAGGTCACTTGGCAGCATTCTTCTCTTTGTTTATCATGATGTGTCCTCCATTTTGAGCCCATGTTATGTTTGTAACACCACTTCCTTCTCTTTGTTAGGTCAGCCAAAAGTTCAGGTCTACACCTACAACCCAGCAAAGTTTGGGGAGCAAAACACAGTGATCTGTCACGTGAGCGAATTCCACCCCCCTGACATCCACATTAAGTTGTTCAAGAATGGAGAGGAGATCGACGAGGCCGTTCTGACAGATCTGAGCTTCAAGAAGAACTGGCACTTCCACCTGACCAAGCACGTTGAGACTACGCTTGTGCGAGGAGACAAGTTCATGTGTAAAGTTCTTCACGCCACATATTCTGGAAAAGACTTTGACTGGGGTGAGTTACAATAATAAAGTCAGTTAGAATTTCTGAGTGGGATTTCTGGGAAATAAAAAAATACCTGTAGACCTACTATACATTTAAACCAAAAGGAATACAATTCAACTAATAGAAGGCCTTCCGTATCAGGAATTTCCTGCTTTTTAGAAGTGCATAGCTGTCGTATAAGTGTATAAATAACTAACATCTGTACTCAAAATGTAAGTGTGGATTTGTGCAAATTAAAGTACAGAATAGAAAGCATTGTCTAAACAGCAGTGTAAGTATGAAAGTCAATCAATGTTTATTTATATAACCCTTAATCACAAGTGTCTCAAAGGGCTACACAAACCACAACAACATCCTTGGTACAGTGCTCACATAAGGGCAAGGAAAAACTCACACCCAGTGGGACGTCAGTGACAGTGACAATGATGTAGGCAACCCAGGGGACCGAAAGCAATGGATGTCAAGCGGGCCTAACATGATATTATGAATGTCCAATCCATAGTGGATCCAACATAACGGTGAGAGTCCAGTCCAAAGTGGATCCAATATAGTAGCGAGAGTCCCGTCCATAGTGGAGCCAGCAGGAAACCATCACAAGCGGAGGCGGATCACCAGTGCAGAGATGTCCCCAACCGATACACAGGCGAGCGGTCCATCCTGGGTCCCGACTCTGGACAGCCAGTACTTCATCCATGGCCACCGGACCTGTGTCCCCCCGCCCCCCCTTCCACAAGGGAGAGGGGGGCAAAGGAGAAAAAGAAAAGAAACGGCAGATCAACTGGTCTAAAAAGGGGGTCTATTTAAAGGCTAGAGTATACAAATGAGTTTTTAGGTGAGACTTAAATGCTTCTATTGAGGTAGCATCTCGAACTGTTACCGGGAGGGCTTTCCAGAGTACTGGAGCCCGAATGGAAAACGCTCTATAGCCCGCAGACTTTTTTTGGGCTCTGGGAATCACTAAGAAGCCGGAGTCCTTTGAACGCAGATTTCTTGCCGGTACATATGGTACAATACAATAGGCAAGATAGGCTGGAGCTAGACCGTGTAGTATTTTATACGTAAGTAGTAAAACCTTAAAGTCACATCTTAAGTGCACAGGAAGCCAGTGCAGGTGAGCCAGTACAGGCGTAATATGATCAAACTTTCTTGTTCTTGTCAAAAGTCTAGCAGCCGCATTTTGTACCAACTGTAATCATTTAATGCTAGACATGGGGAGACCCGAAAATAATATGTTACACTAATCGAGACGAGACGTAACAAACGCATGGATAATGATCTCAGCGTCGCTAGTGGACAAAATGGAACGAACTTTAGCGATATTACGGAGATGAAAGAAGGCCATTTTGGTTACGCTCTTAATGTGTGACTCAAACAAGAGAGTCGGGTCGAAGATAATACCCAGATTCTTTACCGAGTCCCCTTGTTTAATTGTTTGGTTGTCAAATGTTAAAGTTGTATTATTAAATAGAGGTCGTGTCTAGCAGGAAGAATAATCAGCATTTTAGTTTTCTTGGCGTTGAGTTGCAAAAAGTTAGCGGACATCCATTGTTTAATTTCATTAAGACACGCCTCCAGCTCACTACAATCCGGCGTGTTGGTCAGCTTCAGGGGCATGTAGAGTTGGGTGTCATCAGCATAACAGTGAAAGCTAACACCGTACTTGTGTATGATATCACCTAGCGGCAGCATGTAGATGCTGAAGAGTGCAGGGCCAAGAACCGAAACCTGGGGAACTCCACACGTTAGTCCGAGGTCACATTGTTATGGGAGACTCACTGCATCCTGTCAGTAAGATAAGAGTTCAACCAAGACAGGACTAAGTCTGACATACCAATTCGTGTTTTGATACGCTCTAATTAAATATTATGATCGACGGTATAGAAAGCAGCGCTAAAATCGAGGAGCATCAACATAGATGACGCATCAGAATCCATCGTTAGCAATAGATCATTAGTCATTTTTGCGAGGGCTGTCTCAGTAGAGTGATTTGCCCTGAAACCGGATTGAAAGGTTTCACATAGATTGTTAGACGCTAAGTGTTCATTTAACTGCTCTGCAACAATTTTTTCGAGGATTTTCGAAATGAAGGGAAGGTGTGACACCGGTCGGTAAATTACCATGAGGTCAGGATCGAGGTTAAGTCTTTTAAGGAGAGAATGAATAACCACTTTTTTTTAATGCTAGGGAAACAGTGCCAGAGGAAAGTGATAAGTTTATAATATTTAACACTGATGGACCTAATAATACAAACCCGTTTCCATAAGAGTTGGGAAGTTGTGTTCGATGTAAATATAAACGGAATACAATGATTTGCAAATCATTTTAAACCCATATTCAATTGAATGCACTACTAGAGAATTGATGTTCAAACTCATAAACTTTTAGTTTTTTTTGCAAATAATTAACTTAGAATTTCATGGCTGCAACACGTGCCAAAGTAGTTGGGAAAGGGCATGTTCACCACTGTGTTACATCACATTTTCTTATAACACCACTCAATAAACGTTTGGGAACCGAGGAAACTATTTTTTGAAGCTTTGAAAGTGGAACTCTTTACCATTCTTGCTTGATATACAGCTTAAGTTGTAAAACAGTCTGGGGTCCTGTTGTCGTATTTTACGCTCATAATGCGCCACTCATTTTCGATGGGAGACATGTCTCTACTGCAGGCGGGCCAGAAAAGTACCCACACTCTTTTACTACGAAGCCACGCTGTTGTAACACGTGGCTTGGCATTGTTTTGCTGAAATAAGCAGGGGCGTCCATGATAACGTTGCTTGGATGACAACATATTTTGCTCCAAAACCTGTATGGACCATTCAGCATTAATGGTGCCTTCACAGATGTGTCAGTTACCCATGCCTTGGGCACTAATACACCCCCATACCATCACAGATGCTGGCTTTTGAAATTTGCGCCTATAGCAATCCGGATGGTTATTTTCCTCTCTGTTCCGGAGGACACCATGTCCACAGTTTCCAAATATAATTTGAAATGTGGACTCGTCAGACCACAGAACACTTTTCCACTTTGCATCAGTCCGTCTTAGATGAGCTCGGGCCCAGCGAAGCCGGCGGCGTTCCTTTGTGTTGTTGATAAATGGCTTTCGCTTTGCATAGTAGATTTTTAATTTGCATTTACAGATGTAGCGACCAACTGTAGTTACTGACAGTGGTTTTATGAAGTGTACCTGAGCCCCTATGGTGATATCCTTTACACACTGATGTCGGTTTTTGATGCAGTAACACTGAAGGATCAAAGGTCCATACTATCATTGCTCACATGCAGTGATTTCTCCAGACTCTCTGAACCTTTTGATGATTTTACGGACCATAGATGGTAAAATCCCTAAATTCCTAGCAATAGCTCGTTGAGAAATGATGTTTCTAAAACTGTTCGACAATTTGCTTAAAAAGTGGTGACCCTGTGAATGACTTAGCATTTCATGGAAGCTTTTTTTATACCCAATCATGGCACCCACCTGTTCCGAATTAGCCTGCACACCTGTGGGATGTTCCAATTAAGTGTTTGATGAGCATTCCTAAACTTTATCAGAATTTATTGCCACCTTTCCCAACTTCTTTGTCACGTGTTGCTGGCATCAAATTCTAAAGTTAATGATTATTTGCAAAAAATTTTTTTTATCAGTTTTAACATCAAATAGGTTGTCTTTGTAGCATATTCAACTGAATATGGGTTGAAAATGATTTGCAAATCATTGTATTCCGTTTATATTTACATCTAACACAATTTCTCAACTCATATGGAAACAGGGTTTGTACAAAGAACTCCTTGATAAGTTTCCCAGGAAGTGGGTCAAGTAAACATGTTTGTTTTATTCCATTTACACATTGTAACAATTCTTCTATTGTTATTTCATCATAAAGAGAGAAATTATTTTGGAGGGCAGTATCCGCCGTATATACAGTCGTATCTGTGTTAATAGAACCCAGTTGTTGAAAGTGTGTCTCAAAATGCGTAATTTGCTGTATCTCAGTTTCAGTACTTTAATACATTACACTTAGAATTTTGATGGTGTAAGTGTGTTTACTCATGCATTGTAATCAATGTAGCTTTCAAAGACAACTTCAATACCCTCCAACGTTTTATATGCAGTATAAGCTGCACATGTATGCATATATATATATATATATATATATATGTATATATATATATAATGTGTGTGTGTATGTATATATGTGTGTGTGTATATATATGTGTGTGTATGTATATATATATATATATATATATATATATATATATATATATATATATATATGTGTATGTGTATGTATGTGTATATATATATATATATATGTATGTGTATATATATGTATGTGTATGTATGTGTATATATATATATATATATGTATGTGTATATATATATATATATATATGTATGTGTATATATATATATATATGTATGTGTATATATATATATATATGTATGTGTATATATATATATATGTATGTGTATATATATATATATATGTATGTGTATATATATATATATATATGTATGTGTATATATATATATATATATATATATATGTGTATATATATATATATATATATATATATGTGTATATATATGTGTGTGTATATATATATATGTGTGTATATACATATATATATTTATGTGTGTGTGTGTATATGTGTGTACATATGTGTGTGTATAAACTCCAATAAGGCCAAGACCAAAGAGCTGTCAAAGGACACCAGGAAAAGAATTGTAGACCTGCACCAGACTGGGAAGAGTGAATCTACAATAGGCAACCAGCTTGATGTGAAAAAATCAACTGTGGGAGCAATTATCAGAAAATGGAAGACATACAAGACCACTGATAATCTCCCTCCATCTGGGGCTCCACGCTAGATCTCATCCCGTGGGGTCAAAATGATGATGAGACAGTGAGCAAAAATCCCAGAACCACACGGGGGGACCTGATGAATGACCTGCAGAGAGCTGGGACCAAAGTAACAAAGCTTACCATCAGTAACACACTACGGAGACAGGAAATCAAATCCCGCAGTGCCAGACGTGTCCCCCTGCTTAAGCCAGGACATGTCCAGGCCCGTCTGAAGTTTGCCAGAGAGCACATGGATGATACAGCAGAGGATTGGGAGAATTTCATGTGGTCAGATGAACCCAAAATAGAACTTTTTGGTATAAACTCAACTCGTCGTGTTTTTAGGAAGAAGAATATTGAGTAGCATCCCAAAAACACAAACCTAGTGTGAAGCATGGAGGTGTAAACATCATGCTTTTGGGCTGTTTTTCTGCTAAGGGGACAGGACGATTGATCCGTGTCAAGGAAAGAATGAATGGGGCCATGTATCGTGAGGTTTTGAGCCAAAACCTCCTTCCATCAGTGAGAGCTTTGAATGGTTGACCAAATACTTATTTTCCACCATAATTTACCATTAAATTCTTTAAAATTCCTACAATGTGAATTTCTGGATTTTTTTTTGCATTCCATCTTTCACAGTTAAAGTGTACCTATGACTAAAATTACAGACCTCTGCCATCATTTTAAGTGAGAGAACTTGCACAATCGGGGACTGACTAAATACTTTTTTGCCCCACATATATATGTATATATACATATATACACACATTTATATGTAAATACATACATATATATATATATATATATATATATATATATATATATATATATATATAAATATACACACACACACACATTTATACACACATATATATATATACATATGTGTATGTATGTATATATATATATGTATATATATATATATATACATATGCGTGCATATATATATATATATATATATATATATATATATATATATATATATTTATAAATATGCATTCTCATAGTACAGAGTTCACGCACTTTTAGTAGATCACACGCCCTAGTACACCCTATTTTATTGTTTGGACACGCTGTTTAGCGAGATATATTCAGATCTGAGTTAATCAAGTCCTTAGTGTAGGTATTGAAGCCTGTCTCAATATGCACTTCCATACATACACTTAGCATTTGTTAATGCACACAGCTTTGTAAATGGAAGTATGGAACTGCGCCAATTCAGACACATCTCCATACTATAATTCCATACTTCGATATAGTATTTTAAGTGAGGTTAATGCGCTTAAAATATAAAATTACAGAAGTGTGCAAATAAGGTGGTCAAATAAAATTGCGGGATGTTTTTTTTTCTGAAAATGTTAGTAAAAATCCCAAGTGTATGGTTTTAAAACATCGTGTTTAATTGGAATGTTGTGTTTTTTTTCAGAGGCTAACATGTAAGAGGATGTCCAGTGATCAGAGAAGGAAGAGAGATGCATCATCCAGATGAAATAACACAGGGATTTTACCTTTTAGTTGTACACATATTCTATGACTCGGTGACTGTAGTAGGACCTATAATGGTCTTTACTTGTTTGTCTTCCACTATTTAAATCACACCTTTGATTATTTTTAGGTAACTATCACTTTTTCTCTGTAAAAAAAGTTCTGGGTCTAATAGTACGTTCCATTAGCCTTTAAAGTTGGAGGTCGGAGCTCGGAATGACGGCACAACCAAGTTAGAAACGTTCCACTGCAACCACGAGTGATGTGCCGTTGATACTGAAATATCAATACCAATATCGATCCTAAAATGTAAATATCAATACTTTAAAAGTTTGACAGCATGTATTTAATTTACAGAAAAAAAATGTAAGGAAACTAAATCATTGAAATGTTCACTAAATGAAACGCAATTGGTGGGAAATACTTTTTTTCCCGCCAGCTGCACACTGTACTGTATGAGTTTGAGTTTATTTCGAACATGCAAGCATACAACATGATACATCACATTTTCCAGTTTCTCTTTTCAACATGTTCGAAAAGGAGTAAGAAGAAGCAGAGCTTATTTAATCCTACCCCTTTTCTTTTACATAACAGTTGCTAAAGCTTTTGTTCACTTCCTGTTCTCAATGTATTCACTCCATAAGTAATAAGTAATCACAATAAAAATAAATAAATAATTGGTGAAGTAAGTTTTATTTCATACGATGAGTTAAGTAAGATTATTTTGAGAATGAATGGGTGAATAAAATCAGAATGTTTATCATGGTTCTTCTTTTTTGTACTTTATTAACACTTCCAGTTTGAAGAGTTTCTTGAAGTGGATCATATTAGTACATTGTTTGATTGCTTTTCTTAATCAATTCCATAATTTAATTCCACATACTGATATACTGAAGGTCTTAAGTGTTGTACGTGCATACAAATGTTTTAAATGACATTTTTCTCTAAGATTATATTTCTCTTCTTTTGTTGAGAAGAATTGTTGTATATTCTTGGGAAGCAGGTTATAGTTTGCTTTGTGTATAATTTTAGCTGTTTGCAATTTCACTATGTTGTGGAATTTCAGTATCTTTGATTTAATAAATAAAGGGTTTGTATGTTCTCTATATCCAACATTATGTATTATTCTAACTGATCTTTTTTGTAACACCGTTAGTGAATGAAGTGTACTTTTGTAATTATGTCCCCATATTTCTACACAGTAACTCAGATATGGTAACACTAGTGAGCAGTAGAGAATATAAAGTGATTTTTGGTCGAGACCATATTTGGCTTTATTCATTATTGACGTATTTTTTGATACTTTATGTTGTATATTTTTTACATGAGATTTCCAGTTCAATTTATCATCAATCATTATATCTAGAAATTTGGTTTCATTTACTCTTTCAATTTCTATTCGTATTTGTGTTTGACTTTCTTTTCTACTGTTACCAAATAGCATTATTTTAGTTTTACTGAGATTCAATGATAATCTGTTTTTGTCAAACCATCCATCCATCCATCCATTTTCTACCGCTTATTCCCTTTCGGGGTCGCGGGGGGCGCTGGTGCCTATCTCAGCTACAATCGGGCGGAAGGCGGGGTACACCCTGGACAAGTTGCCACCTCATCGCAGGGCCAACACAGATAGACAGACAACATTCACACTCACATTCACACACTAGGGCCAATTTAGTGTTGCCAATCAACCTATCCCCAGGTGCATGTCTTTGGAAGTGGGAGGAAGCCGGAGTACCCGGAGGGAACCCACGCATTCACGGGGAGAACATGCAAACTCCACACAGAAAGATCCCAAGCCTGGATTTGAACCCAGGACTGCAGGAACTTCTTATTGTGAGGCAGACGCACTAACCCCTCTGCCACCATTCTTTTAATTTGTTCATTTCTTCTGTTATTATTTGTATTATCTTCTGTGTGTTCTCTCCTGAATAAAACACTGTTGTATCATCCGCAAATAATACTAACTTTAAATCTCTTGTAACTTTACAAATGTCATTTATATAGGGATTGAATAATTTAGGTCCTAGTATTGATCCCTGAAGTACACCACAGGATATATTTAGCATTGTAGAAGTGTGTTCGCCTAGCTTCACGTATTGTTTCCTGTTCGTTAGATAAATGATAAATAAATGATAAATGGGTTGTACTTGTATAGCGCTTTTCTACCTTCAAGGTACTCAAAGCGCTTTGACATTACTTCCACATTTACCCATTCACACACACATTCACACACTGATGGAGGGAGCTGCCATGCAAGGCGCCAACCAGCACCCATCAGGAGCAAGGGTGAAGTGTCTTGCTCAGGACACAACGGACGTGACGAGGTTGGTACTAGGTGGGATTTGAACCAGCGACCCTCGGGTTGCGCACGGCCACTCTCCCACTGCGCCATGCATTGGATAACTTCTTATCCAATTTAAGACTAACCCTCTGATGCCATATCGTTCTAGTTTTTTTTATAAAATATTGTGATTAATTGTGTCAAATGCTTTAGTTAGATCCATAAACACTGCTGCCGCACATTTTTTACTATCTATTGCATTGGTAATTTCTTCTGTGATTTCAAATAAAGCCATTGAAGTTAAAACATTAGCTCTGTATCCTATCCATATTGGTTCTCTTCGAGTAGTCTATATTTATTTATGACATTTTCTAATCTGTTGTTGAACAGTTTTTCAATGATTTTAGAAAATTGTGGAAGTAAAGAAACAGGTCCATAATTAGTAAATAGATGTTTATCTCCAGTCTTATAAATTGGTGCAACTTTAGCTATTTTCATTGTGTCTGGAAATGTGCCTGTTTGAAATGATAGGTTACTAATATACATTAATGGTCCTGAGATCTTATCAATAACCTTTTTTATCGTATCCATATGAATTCCGTTACAATCAGTTGAAGTCTTTGATTTTCATTTTTTCACAATTTTAACTATTTCAATGCTGAAAGGTGAAAAAAGGAAACATTGGATAATTCAAGTACATTATTTAAATGTTGAGTTTATTTTACAAATCAAGATATTTAGAACAGCGCAAAAGTGCAAAAACAAACTGACAATGTGTGTTACTTGTTTTCCAAACTGATTATGTTGGCTAACATTTAACTCTTTCCATATGGTTCGTCATTGTTTCCTTATGTGCGCAGTCATTCAGTCCGTCATTTTTTTATTTAGGAAAATTGATTACAATTAAAATTAGTTACTATGTATTATAAAACAGCAGAGATATGTATCCTTTTTCGTGGAAGGCTATTTGGTGACAAAACATACAGAGTTCAATAGAAATAAGTTATCCATCATTTGTTTTTTGCATGTGATTTTATGTCGTTTGATGATGACTCCCGAGGAGCAGCATACTTCTTGTAAAATTTTACCAGACGTAGTAGTAGGTATATTCACGCAAAGTATCGGTATTGAATCAGTATCGCAAATACCAGCCTGAATTTTACTTGGTATCGGATTGGAAAGAAAATCACTGGTATTGAACATCACTAGCAACCACATAATTTCCCCATTTTGGGATGAATAAAAGTCTATCCTATCCCAGAAACAATTTACGGAAAAATATGCACGCCTTTAGCAATCGTCAAACATGGCGGATGAAGAGGAAACACGGACACCATTGATAGCAATTTAGAACGTGTAAAACACATGGAAAAAATGTAATTTACACTACAGTAATATTACCATATATACTGTACATGTCCAATAATAAATTGGACATGTACTGATTTACTGTAACAAAAAATACTCAGAAGTACTAATAATGGATATTACAGAAGCTTTCAATTGTTTGGAATCGGAGCAACCATCTTTAAAGCCAACACGGTTGGCGAGGACTCTCCGACTTTCTGAGTAGAATATTAGGACCTCAAAATTCAGACTTTCCAGTACAAATGGAACGAACCATAAGGAAACAGTTAAATGTTAGCCAACATAATCAGTTTGGAAAACAAGTAACACACATTGTCAGTTTGTTTTTGCACTTTTGCGCTGTTCTAAATATCTTGATTTGTAAAATAAACTCAACATTTAAATAATGTACTTGAATTTTCCAATTTTTCCTTTTTTCACCTTTCAGCATTGTTCAATATACATATACAGTGTATACAAATATATATATATATATATATATGTATATATACATATATATATATATATATATATATATATGTATATATACATATATATATATATATATATACGTATATATATACATATATATGTATATACATATATATGTATATATATACACATATATATGTATACACATACATATTATTGTAAGTGCAAGTTAAAACTCTACTATGCAAAACAAAACCCATTTATCAAAAACACCCAGAAACGCCGCCGGCTTCGCTGGGCCCAAGCTCATCTAAGATGGACTGATGCAAAGTGGGAAAGTGTTCTGTGGTCTGACATTTCAAATTATATTTTGAAACTGTGGACGTGGTGTCCTCCGGAACAAAGAGGAAAGTAACCATCCAGATTGTTATAGGCGCAAAGTTCAAAAGCCAGCATCTGTGATGGTAGGGGGTGTATCTTCCGGCTGGCCTGGGAACGCCTCGGGATCCCACTGGAAGAGCTAGACGAAGTGGCTGGGGAGAGGGAAGTCTGGGCTTCCCTGGTTAGGCTGCTGCCCCCGCGACCCGACCTCGGATAAGCCAAAGAAGATGGATGGATGGATGGATGGAAGGGACTGATTTAAATCCTCAACCTAAGTTTGTCCCTAATTTTAAGGGGTCCTACGAGCTGTTTGAAATTTGCACAACTGACATGTTTCCAACTTGTGACGTCAGCGGATAACTCCCTATATGGTAAAGTTTTACCCCAAAAGCTTTGAGCAAGTTTGGCATTGTAGTCCGACGCTCTATTCAATAAGTTCCTTTTTTTCTCCTCTTGATGTGAGGCAGACTGGCTCGTACATGCACATGCATGGGTGTAGGAACGGGTTCAACATGGGGGCGACACACACACACTCACAAATGTATTGTAAATCTACAGTTTTCCCCAGACAGTGCATATTGTCTGCTTGTTGACTTGCCAAAGCACTGGACAACTGTGCATATATACTGTAGGGTGACTTTCGTGTGCAGTCACAGGGGCACCATGTCAATGTGTATGACTTTTTTCATCTGCATTCAATTTTTCAATACATTTTTTCTCATTTCTAAATCCAGAAATGATAAAGGTAGACTCTGATTTTACAGAAAAAAGTGTTTGTCCTGATTAATGGTCTTGCAATAAAACACAAAGCTCTCTACTGTCATGCTGTAAGAAGTGCTGTAATGAAGCCAAGGAAAGTCACCGTACCACTTTTTTGTAAACTTTGTTTCGTTTCACAGAACTTGAGTCTGAATAAAATTTGGGTGTGGCTGGTATGGCTCTGTCTATTTGCTTCAGACTTTCGCTGCTGTCTGGCCCTACACTCAACGTCCTAAAATGAGCAGTCACAATGTCACACACTGGGCGAGGGACTATAATGAGATGACTTTACTGATGACTTTACTGAAAATACATGGTTTGTAAATATGAATGTAAACAAACGGCAAGACGTTTTAAACAAGTAATATTCATGGACATTGTTCTCAACAGACAGCCTGCGAGTGTTACAATCGGACTTCGGCCTGATCTCTCTTCCCCGCCCCCACACTCAGAGCTGTTTAAATAAAATCACGTGAGGCTGTGTTGCGTTTTTTTCGAGAAAAAACCTGTATTCTTCCGCAGTGTATCTTTTTAAAGGGATAAATGCATCTTTCTCCAGTATTGGGAGCGACATGTACCCGAGAGGGACAAGCGGTAGAAAATGGATGGATGACCCTGTGCACATGCATCATCCGCTGTTGCCATTTCTAATACAAAGTAGCATAGTCCTAACATATCTGTCAGTAGTGTTACAGTTTTAGGACAGGAGCTAATGTTACAAGATGACCCTGGAAGCACTAAAAAGTACAACATGACTGACGGGGAGAATACGCCGTTTACGTGCCATCCATCCATCTTCCGCTTATCTGAGTTTGGGTTGCAGGGTCAGCAGCCTAAGCAGAGAAGCCCAGACTTCCCCAGCCACTTTGTGCCGCCTTGGACTGATGCCCAACTCACTTGCTGTCGAAGTGGAGGCGCGTAAATAAGACCGGTCACAAACACGACTCTACCTGAAGAGGCGTTCAGAAAGCGTCTTGACCACGGTCTGTAAAACATAATCTATGCAAAATGTTGACCAAAGAACCACTATTAGGTGCTATGTGGACCACAAGGAAGTGTTTGTTGAAAACAAAATCCTAACTTGACCCCTTTGAGTGGCTGCAATTCGCCACTAAAAAGGAAAAAAACTAAATAAATTGGGCCAAAATAGTCTAAGTTAGGGATTAATCCAAGTGGACTTTCCACTCGGTTTCCATTTCGGCGATGTTTTTTGATTGATTGATTGATTGAGAAGTTTATAGACATCTTAAAGAATTGAATCCATGTAATAATGCTTTAAAAAGGCAAATGGATGGCATAAAAAGCCAAAAGGCTTGATTCCATTGTGGTCCATTAAATATTTGTCACATTTCATACATTCAATAATAAAAGATATATAACCTGTAAAATTAATATAAACAATTCCGTTAAAAAAATTTATGTATTATGTACATATACACAGTATACATGTCAGGTGATTTGAAAAACAATAAACACAAAAAAGGGGGCTTTTAGTAAGTGTCCAGTACTGCACACTTACTTGTTCCGTTGTTTTTTAAGTGTAATTTATGTACTCCAAAAGGCTGTAGTGTAAATATGGAAGAGAGCGAAAAGCTTGTTGACATCAGAGAGCCATTGTTCAAACAAAACCAGAATTTCAAGGTGTGAATCACACCCACATTAATTGTTGGACAGAGTTTACATAACAAAATACACCCAAGCAGCACAACAAGTGTGCACATAGTAATACTATTTTTTTTTTTTTTTAAATCATACAAAATACATATTGGTTAATGTATACATTCAATATTTATACATTCAACACACATTTATGTTTGGAATGTTCTCTATTATGGCCAATGTTTTATTTATCCTAGTATGATTAAATCGTAATATTGTTAATGCTACCTCTTCCCTTCTATTTGTGTCCTTTTTTTAAACATTTTGTTTATTGGATTTTTGACATACACACACCAGAAATATAATTAAACATGTGTCAAGTGTTCTTGTTTCCCTTTATATTTGTTCTCTTAATCTTCTGTGTATTGATAGATTACCATTTCTGTATATTACAATTATTTTTTTCCCACTGTTTATATTATCCCACTTAAGTTGCCATTTCTTCATCATTTCTTTTTTTATGTTATAATTATATTTTATATTTAGCCCAGAGAGTATCAATTATTTTCTGTCATGCCACCCTCCCCCTTTGGGTACATATTTTTTCCCCCCAGCTCTCAAAGTGGATTTTGGAAAGGAAAAAAAACAACTGACCCATCTGTGTATTTGGAAGGGGAAAGTAATTTTTAGATTATTAATTTTTATTAATTAAAAAAAAATCAGAATTGCAGTATGTTCTATATAGAATACGCTTATCAGATGTTATGGAAACAATGATTGCAGATTAAATTAAATCAAATTGGGATTAAAGGAAGAATATATACATGGATAAAAGACTTCTTAACAAGTCAAAATTGTTTTGTAAAACTAGAGAATGAATACAGTGGAAAATATGAAGTGGAAAATGGAACCCACAGGGGAGTAGTTATTTTTAATCATGATGAATGAATCGTTTAGTGAAGTGGAAGGTTTAGTGGGTGTGGCGCTTTTTGCTGATGATAGAGTGATGCGAAAGAAAGGTAGAAATACAAATTATTAAAAAAAAAAAGAAGATTCATAAAGCTGTAGAATACAAGAATGTGGAACATCTTGGGGTTTAAGATTTGCAGTTGGGAAAACTAAAGTCATTCATTTTATAAAAAAGAATGTTCAAAACAAGCTTCACATTAAAATATAAGGTGAAAATATAGAAGAGGTACAAGTTTTGAAATATTTAGGAATATGCTTTAAAATAATAAACCAATTGCCTGATCAATCTGTATGAATAAATCTGTGGAGATAGCTAAAAATGTGTTTAATATTATGAGAGCTTTGAGGGGCAAAGATTGGGGGACTGATAGACCGGCACTGAAAGCAATATATATCAGTTTAGTTAGATCTGCAATTGATACAACATTTATCCATCCATCCATCCATCCATCTTCCTCCGCTTATCAGAGGTCGGGTCGCGGGGGCAGCAGCCTAAGCAGGGAAGCCCAGACTTCCCTCTAACCCAGCTACTTTGTCTAGCTCTTCCCGGGGGATCCCGAGGCGTTCCCAGGCCAGGAGGGGAAAGATATAGTCTTCCCAACGTGTCCTGGGTCTTCCCTGTGGCCTCCTACCGGTTGGACGTGCCCTAAACACCTCCCTAGGGAGGCGTTCAGGTGGCATCCTGACCAGATGCCCGAGCCACCTCATCTGGCTCCCCTCAATGTGGAGGAGCAGCGACTTTACTTTGAGTTCCTCCCGGGTGGTCGAGCTTCTCACCCTATCTCTAAGGGAGAGACCCGCCACCCAGCAGAGAAAACTCATTTCGGCCGCTTGTACCCGTGATCTTATCCTTTCGGTCATGACCCAAAGCTCATGACCATAGGTGAGGATGGGAAGGTAGATCGACCGGTAAATTAAGAGCTTTGCCTTCCGGCTCAGCTCCTTCTTCACCACAACGGATCGGTACAACGTCCGCATTACTGAAGACGCCGCACCGATCCATCTGCATCAAAAAACATTACTTAGGAATTGATTGATTGATTGATTGAGACTTGTATTAGTAGATTGCACAGTACATATTCTGTACAATTGACCACTAAATTGTAACACCCGAATAAGTTTTTCAACTTGTCTAGGTCAGGGTCCACGTTAATCAATTCATGGTACATAGATAGAATCTAATCACAGGCATTCAAGTTATGTTGTGGAGCAACAAAATCCACCCCAAATCCAGCAAGTACAATACATTAAAAAACAAACAAACATTGAGAACTTGTTAAATTAGGTCCTGACGTTGAGCAACTCAAACCTAACGTTGAAACACAATGGTTTTTGATTACGTTTAATCAAGGTTGGGTTCTGATGTTGATTTGACCATTGAATTTTGATCCAATCCAACCAATATTCCACAACACAAATACAAGGTTGAAACAACATGCTTTTTGACTTTAATTTAATGTTAGGTTGTGACGTTGATTTGACCATTGAAATTTGGTCATTTCCCTACCAACGACTTGGATCCAACGTTAGATATCAATGCTGTCTCAATTTACAAATACAACTATTTTGAAATTTTCTTTCAAAGTCAGTTTTAAAGGACTTGTATGTATCATCAACGTTGTATGGATGTCTTGTGCCTGCTGGGGTGGCAGCGTTAGAAATAGAAAATAATGAAAAACCTTTACAAATGAGGAGAACTCAACTGTCAGCAGTTTATTGGGCAACTTAAAAGGGTCAAGGTAGGGTTGTATGGTATACAAGTACTTATAAAGTACCGCGGTATAACTGATGTAAAATGTACGATACCGCCTTTAAAAATTCAGGTACTTTTTTTTTTTCATGTGCCGGGTTACGTACTGTGTTGACACTGCTGGTAATATAAGCCGATGCGTATGTGAGTGAAAACATGCTCAGAGCACTTACAAGCAGAAACAGTGTGTACACAGAAGAGGGAGGATGGACATATATTTTTAAACGAACGATAATGCCCCCTCTACAGTGTTTTAGCTGCTTCTGAATCACTACCGGCATGGCTCGGTTGGTAGAGTGGCCGTGCCAGCAACTTGAGGGTTGCAGGTTCGATTCCCGCTCGTGCCATCCTAGTCACTGCCGTTGTGTCCTTGGGCAAGACACTTTTCCCACCTGCTCCCAGTGCCACCCACACTGGTTTAAATGTAACTTAGATATTGGGTGTCACTATGTAAAGCGCTTTGAGTCACTTGAGAAAAGCGCTATATAAATATAATTCACTTCACTTCACTAATCCTCCCCGCCATGGCCACAAATGAACTATGTCAAGTATCACCCCTGCATGATGAATAGCTAATCTTGTTTTTCCCTGCACACTGTAGGAAGATACAATAGCTAACCGCTGACAGTAAGCTAGCACTCCTAAATGTAAATAAATGGGTGAAACTCTCGAAATATCGATTGGAACAATACCAAGTACAACGGCTGTATATAGTCGGTACTACAATGATTACATCAATATTTTTTATCATTACAAAATCTTTTGTCATTTTTGTTATTGTTCATAAATGTGTTATTGTTCATAAAGAAGGACCTTAAGTATGATCAACCCTGTAACTACTTGGTATTGGATCGATACCCAAATATATAGTATCACCCAAAATGTGTATAACATCCAAACAACAGAAAAATAAGTGCTTATTACACTTTAACAGATTGTGTAGATAGAACTTATTGAAACAGAAAGTAACTAAATATTAACAATAAATGAACAAGTAGATTAAAATTCCATCCATTCATTTTCTACCGCTTGTCCCCCATAATTTTGACAGAATAATAGAATGGGTGTCTATCTGTGTTGGGCCTGCGATGGGGTGGCGACTTGTCCAGGGTGTAGGCCACCTTCCGCCCAATTGCAGCTGAGATAGGCACCAGCGCCCCCCGCGACCCCAAAGGGAATAAGTGGTAGAAAAATGGATGGATGGATGGAAATTACGCAACATGTTACTGCATATGTCAGAAGCCAAATTGGGAGCCTTTGTCACATACTATGTTATTTAATATCATGCTATTTCACTGTTCTAAATTTGTTTTTTAAGTGCTTTAAAAAATGTATGTTTAATGTGTCATGAGATTTTAATGATGACATGTTTTGGGCTCCCCTTTATTTTGAAAATAATCGAACATATTCAACATACATTTTAGTACCGATAGACAACACTCGGCAAGGACTTCCAACTCACCAACAAAGAACAGGTAAAGATATAGTGGTTCGGATGGATATTAGAAGATAAATGTAATAAAGTTCCATTTATCCATTCACCCATTTTCTACCCCTTGTCCCTTTCAGGGTCATGGGGGGTGCCGGAGCTTATCTCAGCTGCTTTTGGGCAAAAAGGCGGGGTACACCCCAGACAAGTCACCACCTCATCGCAGGGCCAACACAGTTCCAATTGATAATATTATAGTTAGTCCAACAATTGCAAATCCTGACATACCGCAGTGGATGTATGACATTCCAAATGTGGATATGCAGTTATTAAACAATATAGGTTTTAATCATTATCAGATAGGAAAGGTTATTAAAGAAAAAATATTCACATTTTGTCATAACATATACAGATCCACTCAATACTATAAATAATTAAGCCAGAAAACATAACTTTAAATAAATTTAAAAATTGTGACAAATTATTGTTTTTTTACGGGGGAATTAATAGCAATTTACATGGCATTTAATTGGACGGAGCAGTGTTGTATTCATTGGAATAAAAAAAACATAGCTTCAGAAACAAAACAGGATTCACTAAATGAAATACCGTATTTTTCGGAGTATAAGTCGCTCCGGAGTATAAGTCGCACCTGCGAAAATGCATAATTAAAGAAGGAAAAAAAACATATATAAGTCGCACTGGAGTGAGTATAAGTCGCATTTTTGGGGGAAATTTATTTGATAAAACCCAACACCAAGAATAGACATTTGAAAGGCAATTTAAAAGAATTGAAGAATAGTGAACAACAGGCTGAATAAGTGTACGTTATATGACGCATGAATAACCAACTGAGAAGGTGCCTGGTATGTTAACATAACATATTACGGTAAGAGTCATTCAAATAACTATAACATATAGAACATGCTATACGTTTACCAAACAATCTGTCACTCCTAATCGATAAATCCCATGAAATCTTATACGTCTAGTCTCTTACGTGAATGAGCTAAATATAATATTATTTGATTTTTTTACGGTAATGTGTTAAAAATTTCACACATAAGTCGCTCCTGAGTATAAGTCGCACCCCCGGCAAAACTATGAAAAAAACTGCGACTTATAGTCAATAAATGGGTTGTACTTGTATAGCGCTTTTCTACCTTCAAGGTACTCAAAGCGCTTTGACACTACTTCCACATTTACCCATTCACACACACATTCACACACTGATGGAGGGAGCTGCCATGCAAGGCGCCAACCAGCACACATCAGGAGCAAGGGTGAAGTGTCTTGCTCAGGACACAACGGACGTGACGAGGTTGGTACTAGGTGGGAATTGAACCAGGGACGCTCGGGTTGCGCACGGCCACTCTCCCCACTGCGCCACGCCGTCCCAAAAAATAGTCCAAAAAATACGGTAGTTAAGAAAAAAACTAAACCAGAAATAAACATGGAAATGAATCACAGTAAAGCAGAAGAAGTTAACATAGAAGAATAATGGCGAGATAGATGGAATGAAGATTAAAAAATGGAGGCAATATTTACAATGTCCAGAGAAGTACAGTATGGGCTAGTTTTTGCCTCATCCCTCACTAGTAAAAAATGTGTAAAGAATGCACTTCCCACCTAACAAGACCCGATAAATCCGATATAGAAAGAGATGATGTAGTATTTTATGCTCACAGATGCAACCTGGTGGTTGTTTGAGCACATTGAATCTAGTCCTGGATAGTCCCACTCTTTAATGCTTCAGTCATGTGCAGGATTCTCACAGGAATAAGGCAATCATACGGCCTTACCTACTCTATATGTGTACCAGAGAGGAG
Source organism: Nerophis ophidion (assembly GCF_033978795.1). Lineage (NCBI taxonomy): Eukaryota > Metazoa > Chordata > Actinopteri > Syngnathiformes > Syngnathidae > Nerophis > Nerophis ophidion. The sequence goes on along the minus strand of NC_084620.1, from coordinate 26,159,984 downwards.
GACATAAAACTAGCCATGAATTGATTTGGGTGGATCCCGACTTAAACAAGTTGAAAAACCTATTCGGCTATTACCATTTAGCGGTCAATTGTACGGGGAGGAAAAAAAAAAAAAAAAAACTATTCGGCTATTACCATTTAGTGGTCAATTGTACGGAATACTCCTCTCTGAGCTGCTACCTTACCGTGGTGGAGGAGTTTGCGTGTCCCAATGATCCTAGGAGCTATGTTGTCTGGGGGCTTTCATGCCCCCTGGTAGGGTCTCCCAAGACAAACAGGTCCTAGGTGAGTGATCAGACAAAGAGCAGCTCAAAGACTTCTATGGAATTACAACAAAATTGACTCAGATTTCCCTTGCCTGGACGCGGGTCACCGGGGCCCCGCTCTGGAGCCAGGCCCGGATTTGGGGCACGATGGCGAGCGCCTGTTGGCCGGGCCTGTCCCCATGGGGCCCGGCCGGGCACAGCCCGAAGAGGAAACGTGGGTCATCCCTCCAATGGGCTCACCACTCATAGGAGGGGCCATAGAGGTCGGGTGCATTGTGAGCTGGGCGCCAGCCGAAGGCAGGGCACTTGGCGATCCGATCCTCGGCTACAGAAGCTAGCTCTTGGGACGTGAAACGTCACCTCACTGGGGGGGAAGGAGCCTGAGCTAGTGCACGAGGTAAAGAAGTTCCGGCTGGATATAGTCGGACTCACCTCGACGCACAGCAAGGGCTCTGGAACCAGTTTTCTCGAGAGGGACTGGACTCTCTTCCACTCCGGCGTTGTCGGCAGTGAGAGGCGACGGGCTGGGGTGGCAATTCTCGTTGCCCCCTGGCTCAAAGCCTGCACGTTGGAGTTCAACCCAGTGGATGAGAGGGTAGCTTCCCTCCGCCTTCGGGTGGGGGGACGGGTCCTGACTGTTGTTTGTGCTTACGCACCAAACAGCAGTTCAGAGTACCCACCCTTTTTGGGTACACTGGAGGGAGTACTGGAAAGTGCTCCCCCGGGTGATTCCCTTGTCCTACTGGGGGACTTCAACGCTCATGTTGGCAACGACAGTGAAACCTGGAGAGGCGTGATTGGGAAGAATGGCCGCCCGGATCTAAACCCGAGTGGTGTTTTATTATTGGACTTTTGTGCTCGTCACGGATTGTCCATAACAAACACCATGTTCAAACATAAGGGTGTCCATATGTGCACTTGGCACTAGGACACCCTAGGCCGCAGTTCCATGATCGACTTTATAGTTGTGTCATCGGATTTGCGACCTCATGTTTTAGACACTCGGGTGGAGAGAGGGGCGGAGCTTTCTTCTGATCACCACCTGGTGGTGAGTTGGCTGCGATGGTGGGGGACGATGCCGGACAGACCTGGCAGGCCCAAGTGCATTGTGAGGGTCTGCTGGGAACGTCTGGCAGAGTCTCCTGTTAGAGAGAGTTTCAATTCCCACCTCCGGAAGAACTTTGAACATGTCACGAGGTAGGTGCGGGACTTGAGTCCGAGTGGACCATGTTCCGAACCTCTATTGTCGAGGCGGCTGATTGGAGCTGTGGCCGCAAGGTTGTTGGTGCCTGTCGTGGCGGTAATCCCAGAACCCGTTGGTGGACACCAGTAGTGAGGGATGCCGTCAAGCTGAAGAAGGAGTCCTATCGGGTTGTTTTGGCTCATAGGACTCCGGAGGCAGTGGACCGTTATCGACGGGCCAAGCGGTGTGCAGCTTTAGCGGTCGCGGAGGCAAAAACTCGGACATGGGAAAAGTTCGGGGAAGCCATGGAAAACGACTTCCGGACGGCTTCGAAGCGATTCTGGACCACCATACGCCGCCTCAGGAAGGGGAAGCAGTGCACTATCAACACCGTGTATGGTGCGGATGGTGTTCTGCTGACTTCGACTGCGGATGTTGTGGATCGGTGGAGGGAATACTTCGAAGACCTCCTCAATCCCACCAAAACGTCTTCCTTTGAGGAAGCGGTGCCTGGGGAATCTGTGTTGGGCTCTCCTATTTCTGGGGCTGAGGTTGCTGAGGTAGTTAAAAAACTCCTCGGCGGCAAGGCCCCAGGGGTAGATGAGACCCGCCCGGAGTTCCTTAAGGCTCTGGATGCTGTGGGGCTGTCTTGGTTGACAAGACTCTGCATCATCGCGTGGACATCGGGGGCGGTACCTCTGGATTGGCAGACCGGGGTGGTGGTCCCTCTCTTTAAGAAGGGGGACCGGAGGGTGTGTTTCAACTACTGTGGGATCACATTCCTCAGCCTTCCCGGAAAGGTTTATTCAGGTGTACTGGAGAGGAAGCTACGCCGGATAGTCGAACCTCGGATTCAGGAGGAACAGTGTGGTTTTCGTCCTGGTCGTGGAACTGTGGACCAGCTCTATACTCTCGGCAGGGTTCTTGAGGGTGCATGGGAGTTTGCCCAACCAGTCTACATGTGCTTTGTGGACTTGGAGAAGGTATTCGACCGTGTCCCTCGGGAAGTCCTGTGGGGAGTGCTCAGAGAGTATGGGGTAACCGACTGTCTTATTGTGGCGGTCCGTTTCCTGTATGATCAGTGTCAGAGCTTGGTCCGCATTGCCGGCAGTAAGTCGGACACGTTTCCAGTGAGGGTTGGACTCCGCCAAGGCTGTCCTTTGTCACCGATTCTGTTCATAACTTTTATGGACAGAATTTCTAGGCGCAGTCAAGGCGTTGAGGGGTTCCGGTTTGGTGGCCGCGGGATTAGGTCTCTGCTTTTTGCAGAAGATGTGGTCCTGATGGCTTCATCTGGCCGGGATCTTCAGCTCTCACTGGATCGGTTCGCAGCCGAGTGTGAAGCGACCGGAATGAGAATCAGCGCCTCCAAGTCCGAGTCCATGGTTCCCGCCCGGAAAAGGGTGGAGTGCCATCTCCGGGTTGGGGAGGAGACCCTGCCCCAAGTGGAGGAGTTCAAGTACCTAGGAGTCTTGTTCACGAGTGGGGGAAAAGTGGATTGTGAGATTGACAGGCGGATCAGTGCGGCGTCTTCAGTAATGCGGACGTTGTATCGATCCGTTGTGAGCCGAAAGGCAAAGCTCTCAATTTACCGGTCGATCTACGTTCCCATCCTCACCTATGGTCATGAGCTTTGGGTCATGACCGAAAGGATAAGATCACGGGTACAAGCGGCCGAAATGAGTTTCCTCCGCTGGGTGGCGGGGCTCTTTTTTAGAGATAGGGTGAGAAGCTCTGTCATCCGGGAGGAACTCAAAGTAAAGCCGCTGCTCCTCCACATCGAGAGGAACAGATGAGGTGGTTCGGGCATCTGGTCAGGATGCCACCCGAACGCCTCCCGAGGGAGGTGTTTAGGGCACGTCCAACCGGTAGGAGGCCACGGGGAAGACCCAGGACACGTTGGGAAGACTATGTCTCCCGACTGGCCTGGGAACGCCTCGGGATCCCCCGGGAAGAGCTAGACGAAGTGGCTGGGGAGAGGGAAGTCTGGGCTTCCCTGCTTAGGCTGATACCCCCGTGACCCGACCTCGGATAAGCGGAAGAAGATGGATGGATGGATGGATTGTACGGAATATATACTGAACTGTGCAATCTACTAATAAAAGTTTCAATCAATCAATCAATCAAGAAGATATCATTACTGGAATGAGGTTAAGTCATACATATAATATATATCACTGAAATTAATAGGACAACATAAACCAGAGCTTTGTGATTACTGTAATAGAATATAACATGTCAAGCATGTATTAATACAGTTCAAAAAGAAGTAAGTGAAAGAGAAGATTAGTATAATAATTGAGGATATTTTAAGTTTGGGTTCGGAAACCAAACATTTTTTTTTAACATACATTTGCAGCTGAGATAGGTGACCCCGAGAGGGACACGCAGTAGGAAATGGATTGACGTTTAAATAAATCAATTTAGAGTAAGAAATTCTCTAGATTTGTTATATATTTTATACTGTATATTATAAAAAATATAACATAATAATATATCAGTATATCCATCCAGTATATATTATATACAGTATATCCATCCATCCATTTTCTACCGCTTGTCCCTCCGGCGCTGGAGCCTATCTCAGCTGCATTCGGGGGGAAGGCAGGTTACACCCCGGACAAGTCGCCACCTCATCGCAGGGCCAACACAGATAGACAGAAAACATTCACACTCAGTGGCCTAGTGGTTAGAGCAGGGGTCGGGAACCTTTTTGGCTGAGAGAGCCATGAAAGCCAAATATTTCAAAATGTATTTCCGTGAGAGCCATATAATATTTTTTAACACTGAATACAACTAAATGCGTGCATTTTTAAGTAAGACCAACATTTTTAGAGTATAGTAAGTTTGTTATTCTTTTTAATAAAATTGTTATTCTAAAAGTTAACCAATAATAAGTATAATACTTCTTACCATTAATGCGACATCTTGAAAAGGTGCGATAGAAAACGGATGGTTGGATTAAAATGCATGAGAATGTTTTATAATTTGAATGTTATTTGTAACACTGTGATTGCCAGCTGAATTATTAATTACTTATCGTGTTAAGCAATGTCAGCTAAGATTTATCTGAGAGCCAGATGCAGTCATAAAAAGAGCCGCATCTGGCTCTCGAGCCATAGGTTCCCTACCCCTGGGTTAGAGTGTCCGCCCTGAGATCGGTAGGTTTTGAGTTCAAACCCCGGCCGAGTCATACCAAAGACTATAAAAAAATGGAACCCATTGCCTCTCGGGTTGGCACTCAGCATCAAGGGTTGGAATTAGGGGTTAAATCACCATAAATGATTCCCGGGCACGGCACCGCTGCTGCCCACTGCTCCCCTCACTTCCCAGGGGGTGATCAAGGGGATGGGTCAAATGCAGAGGACAAATTTCACCACACCTAGTGCGTGTGTGACAATCATTGGTACTTTAACTTTAACTTCACACACTAGGGCCATTTAGTGTTGCCATTCAACCTATCTCCAGGTGCATGTCTTTGGAGATGGGAGGAAGCCGGAGTACCCGGAGGGAACCCACGCAGTCACGGGTAGAAAATGCAAACTCTACACAGAAAGATCCCGAGCCTGGGATTGAACCAAACACTGCTCAGGACCTTCGTATTGTGAGGCAGATGCACTAACCCCTCTCCCACCGTGCTGCCTATATACAGTACCTGTATATGTAATATTGTAAAAATTACATGTTATATTGCTACTTTGGTACATTTTTAAAATGATACTAATGGATTAGATTTTATATCGCACATATCTATTATTAGATACTCAAAGCGCTCACAGAGAAGTGGGAACCCATCATTCATTCACACATGGTGGTGGTAAGCTACATTTGTAGCCACAGCTGCCCTGGGGTAGACTGACGGAAGCGAGGCTACCAGTTTGCGCCTACGGCCCCCCCGACCGCCACCTTTCATTCATTCATCATTCATTCACCAGTGTGAGCGGCACCGGGGAAAAGGGTGAAAGTGTCCTGCCCAAGGACACAACGGCAGCGATTGATTGATTTACTGAAACTTTTATGCGTCGATTGCACAGTTCAGTACACATTCCGTACAATTGACCACTAAATGGTAACACCCGAATACGTTTTTCAACGTAAATCAATTCATGGTATTTGGATGTCAAGAGGCAGGGAGCGAACCTGCAACCCTGAAAATTTTTAGTCTACTTTATGCTTGAGTTATCCTTTCCATCCTTACCCTTTCCATTCTTTGTAACTGAGCTTCTGTGTGGAACGATTTCCCTTGTGGATCATTAAAGTTTGTCTAAGATTCACACCCCATTCAGAAGATGGCGGTAGTGCACACCACTAGGTTGCTTGCCAACCGTCACTAAACAAACTAAGAGGAAAGCTTTTATTTGGGAGGTGATGGAGATGGCGACATGTCTAGGGTGTACCACACCTACCTCCTTTAACACAGCTGAGACCCCGAAAGGAACAAGCGGTAGAAAATGGATGGAAGGGGATGGGTTGTAGTAAGTACAGTAAAACACCATTTATTTGTTTAAAATGCCAATACGCAAATGATGCTACTTTTTAAAAAATGGCCCCGTTTGTGTGGATACATGTTGTCTTCGTTATCTGGCGTGAATCTTTAATGTGAGCCAACACCTTTACCCGCCCTCTAACAGCAAATCAAATAAATGGTCGGTCTTGATTATGTCAGTGGGCGGACAATAACGTTGGTACTTGTTTATCCAGGTCGACATAATACTTTCGTTTTAGTTTAGTGCGCTAAACAAGGCGAGCGGTCGTCATAAACATGAAGGTTCCAGCATTTTTGCTTGTCCTGGCTGCCGTTTACTGGGTAGTGGACTCCAAATTCAGTAAGTATTTGTATAACTTTGATGTGCTTTTTAAAAAAAAAACCATGAAATTGCCGTAGTGTTAGTTAGGTTTCGATTTCCTGGAACTGTTGCGACTGCACCCGGCAGTACCTGGTGCATAGTGCAAATATATTACAACATAATGTGTTTTTCTTCTAATACGGAGCGATAAGAGGTCTATTCTACATAACTGTAGGTACTACGGAAGAATAATCTCATTATTGATCATGACCTGTGCTTTATTTTGAACCCATGTTACAATATGTTTTGTAACACAACTTCCTTCTTGGCGTCAGGTCCACCAAAAGTTCATGTTTACAGCGCCAACCCAGCAATGTTTGGGGAGCAAAACATGGTGATCTGTCACGTGAGCGAATTCCATCCCCCTGACATCCACATCAAGCTGTTCAAGAATGGAAAGGAGATCAAGGAGGCCGTCCTGACCGATCTGAGCTTCAAGAAGAACTGGCACTTCCATCTGACCAAGCACGTTGAGACTACACTTGTGCAAGGAGACAAGTTCATGTGTGAAGTCATTCATGGAACAAGTGCCTCAAAATACTTTGACTGGGGTGAGTTATGATAATAAAGTCCTTTAAAATCTCTGGGGTTGATTCCTGGAATTAAAAAAAAAATCATGTATTACCTGTAGACCTACTACACATTTAAAACACGGAATAAAACTAAACTATTTGAAGGACATCCGGTATAGGGAATGTCCTGCTTTTTAGAATGCATAGCTGTCATATAAGTTCAAATATAACTAACTTCTGCATTCAAAGTGTAAGTGTGCAAATTAAGGCACGGATAAAAGTGTCTGAACAATGCCTTGTGTGTGTTGAGGTGCTCAAAATGCTCAGTGTAAGTATGAAAGTGTGTCTCAATTTGCGTACTTCGCTGTATCTCTCTCAGTCCAAGTACTTTGATACGTCACACTTACCATATTGACCGTGTAAGTGCGTTTACTCATGCATTTTAGTGCAGAAATGTGGTCACTTATGCAGCCACTACCTCCCTTCCACATTTACACTTAGCATTTTTAGTGAATGCACTAAAAAGACGAAGGACCTGATTTACTAAAGGTTTGCGTGTACTAAAACATGTGTGAGCTTGATAGCGCATGCAAAGCTGATCTACTAATTATGTGCAAAGTGGATTGCGTCTGTTAAGTGAGCAGAATATGGCCTACAATACATTTTGCGTCTGTCTTCATTAATATGCAATATATATGCTGATCATCAAAACACCCACAATACTAGGAGGAGAAAATGCACATGTAATTATTTAGCACACGCAATGTTTATCAACACTCATCATTTGCGAGCACTATTTTGTGTTTTATTTAACGCGTGTCACGGAAGACGGGCAAACTGACAGTTTCACAGCTGCAGGGTCAGTGCTTGCGCTGCACAGACAGATGATGTACGGATGAGAATCCTCTGTCCTTAAAAGATATTGGACATATCGTCTATTCGGAAATTACCTTTTATAATTTCATTGCTGCTAGATGACTTAAAGAGAAACTGCACTTTTTTTTGGAATTGTTTCTATCGTTCACAATTATTATGAGAGAAGAGAACACACATGTCATTTTTGGGGGGGATGTTGTCTGTCTATCTGTGTTGGCCCTGCAGTGAGGTGGCGACTTGTCCAGGGTGTACCCCGCCTTCCGCCCGATTGTAGCTGAGATAGGCACCAGCGCCCCCCTCGACCCCAAAGGGAATAAGCGGTAGAAAATGAATGGATGGATGGATTTTAAAGATGATAAAAAAACGCTTGGAAAATGCGGCATATGGGAGTCACTGTTGTAGCCTTCAAAGCCCTCTAAAACAACTTCAAAACCCTCCATCAACATTTTGTATACATACTGCAAGTCTGTATATAATGTAGTAACAGACACGTGCATAACAGTATGTAATATGAGCAATATTTACATTATTTTGATCATTTTAATCAAGGTTTCCATGGCAGCACACGTCCGATGATGTGTGTTCCTACTTCCGGATACGATGCGCTTGTGTGTGTTCTAATCATGGCAGACTTGGTAACAAACAACAAAGACGAATATTTTTTGACAAATAAAAATGCGCAAGCTTATCTTTTTGAATCTGAATTTATAAAGAAGGAACTACTGCTTTGAGAAGCGAGCACGAAGGAAGAGTGAGACGTTGGAGCAGACGTAAGCCGAGAGAGTGAGGTGAAAGTGAATCGAACCTGCAAAATGTGTAATTTGAAGCCAAGCTATTTCGACATAAATGGCGTGCTTAGGCATAATTAACCATTTAAAAAACGTCCCTGGTCAGCTGAAACAACCAGACAAATTGAGTCACTGTAATATCGATCATTAAACACGCAGCACGTCATGCGTGTTACTACGACTACAGTACATATGCTGTCTGGTTAGCTGTGTACAAACAAAACATGACGTGGGCTAATGCTTTAAAGATAATGTAATATGATTGTTCATGTTTTTCAGTCACTACAGATTGTTGTCTTATCGCATTGTGTTGTGCATTACAAACTCAAACACGTTTCGTGTTGATGTAGAAGCCAGCTTATCTCTTTCCGTAGTTAGCTTCTATGGCTAATACACGCGTAGCACGCCAATGTGTTACTACGCTAGAAAAAGAGTTCTTCAGGGTTTGTTCTTACAATAACAAAGTTGCGACAGTTTGGTTTTTATACAGATCACGGAAAGTAAATGAAGTATTGCTCCCATTAGCTGCACAGCTAGCCACCTGGAACAAGACATTTTTTATATGTTAGAAAGCGGAAAAAAACCCCACTTATCTTCTTGTCTTTCATAATGATTGTGAACAATGGGCAAGATTCCCTAAAAAGTGCAGTTCCCCTTTAAGCGGCTAACTAAAACAAATTCAATTGTTTCGTTTGGGTGTTTGATGGCTTATTTTTCGGGGGGATGTCATACCTTTTTTTTATTTAGGAAATATATTACAATAATATAGGCTCGAGCACCCCCGCGATCCCGAACGGGACAAGCGGGAGAAAATGGATGGATGGATGGATTACAATAATATAAGCTCCAGCACCCCCACAACCCCGAAAGGGATAAGCGGTAGAAAATGGATGGATGGATCTCCCACATGAAAATATATCTTTCATTGTGCATATTTTTTTGCGTTTCAGTCATTCCAGACGCACAAATTCGCTGGTGATACAATCCACAACCTCACGCACAGAATGTGTCAGTGCGACTATTTTTCTGTTGTTTGGATTGCTACTCAAGAAAGATGTTACAGATTATAGGCGTGTGCTGCTGGTTCAACACATCGCACACATGTGGTAACATGAATTTACAGAAAATGATCGTTTATGTCAGGCCTGGGCAATTATTTTGACTCGGGGGCCACATTTAGAGAAACAAATGTGTCTGGGCGGTTGGTATATCTATTTTTATGAACACTAATACAATACCTCACAATAATGTCTGATTGAATGCTAAAAACGTTATGACAGACCGCCTAAAAAACATAATGGAATTTTTATTTTTTCTATGAAGGATAAAACACTGAATATTGACAAAATATGAACATCACACCCCATTTCGAGCGAGACATTTTACAATCAAGTGAAACTCAACAAAAATGCTGCAAACAGTGAAACATGAACGCGAAGGGTACAAAATAAACCCACCTACATTCTGATATATCTGATATATCACTAAGCTTTAGATCTTTGTTGCGAAAATCTCTTTCCGCGTCTGTGGAAATGCTTACCGCCCACACTGCTTGGTGCTTCGTCTGAGCTGCTGTGACATAGATGACCATAGCAACTTAGTAGATGAGCATAGTAACTAATTAGATGACCATAGTAACTGGTATATCATCCATAAGCGCATATTCCAACCATTGAAGACTTAGTATAGTTGAAGACTTACGGTCATTAGAAAACATGAGTGCAAACCATAATGGCAGCTACACTTTCATCTTAAAGATCTAAAAAAAATAATTGGGAATGTCCGGCGGGCCAGATTGAAAATCTTAACGGGCCGCATGTGGCCCCCAGGGCTTAATTTGCCCAGGTCTCGTCTATGTAGACAAAACCCTACACCCTCATTTAAATAAGGCGGACTACTGTTTTTCAATTGCACACGCCGTGTAAGTAGATCACACGCAACACGTCCACTGGCAGTACACGCAATTTTATTTTTTGGACACACTGTCTACTGTGTTGTTTTTAGATCTTACCAAATCAGGCCCTATGGAAGTCTGTCTCAATGTTTACTTGGATACATATACTTCGCATTTGGTGTTTGTTTATGCACACAGAATGAATGCTAAGTGAAAGTAAGGAACTGCGAAAATTGAGACACACTTCCCGCTTAAATATAGTATTCTGACTGAGTGAAATTAACGCATTTTAAAATGCTAAATTACTAAAAATCCTCATTGTATGGCTTTACAAAAAATGTTTTTATAATAATGTTTTTTTTTTTTTTCCAGAGGTCAACATGTAAGAAGAGGTCCAGTGATCTGTGACACCTAAGAAATGCACTAGCCAGCAAAAATAACGCAAGAATTTCACCTTTCATTCCGTCACATCCTCCATTGATCTGTGACTGTAAAGCAATGGTTCTCAAACTTTTTTCAGTGATGTACCCCTTGTGAACATTGTTTTGATTCAAGTACCCCCTAATCAGAGCAAAACATTTTTGGTTGAAAAAAGAGATGAAGAAGTAAAATACAGCACTATGTCATCAGTTTCTGATTTCTTAAATTGTATTACAGTGCAAAATATTGCTCATTTGTAGTGGTCTTTCTTGAACTATTTGGAAAAAAAAGATATAAGAAAAAAACAAAAAACTTGTTGAAAAATAAACAAGTGATTCAATTATAAATAAAGATTTCTACACATAGAAGTAATCATCAACTTAAAGTGCCCTCTTTGGGGATTGTAATAAAGATCCATCTGGATTCATGAACAATTAGGGTTAGGGTTAGGGTTCTAAAAATTTTTTCACAAAAAAATAAATCTTTAACATCAATATTTATGGAACATGTCCACAAAAAACATATCTGTCAACAATAAATATTGCATTGTTGTATTTTTTTCACAGTTTATGAACTTACATTTATATTTTGTTGAAGTAATATTCAATAAAAATATTTATAAAGGATTTTTGAAATGTTGCTATTTTTAGAATATTCCAAAAAATTCTCAAGTACCCCTTAGCATACCTTCAAGTACTCCCAGGGGTACGCGTACCCCCATTTGAGAACCACTGCTGTAGAGGGACATCGGGATTGGGGGGTTTTTTATTTGCTGTCTTCAATCAATCATATCACACTTTTAATTATTTTAAGGCACTATCAAGTTTTTGCTCATGGCAACTTTTTTGCAATGAAATAGGGTCAAAGGAAATGTTTGATTAAATGTTAGCCAATATAATCAGTTTGGAAAATAAATCTTGGAAAAATGGAAAAATGGAAAAAAAATGTCACAAACTTTCCTAATAAAAAATGTTCCATCTCTCTGCGCTGTCCAAATTTGTTCATATGTTCATATTTGTGTTCACAAAAAATGCTGAAACCAGCCCAATGTTGGTCAAGATATACAGTCCTAAGCAAGTATTGTTGACTATTTTCAGAGCTGACTACATTTTTATTAATACAGTTCCTAATTACAAAAATATAACAAGTCATACTTTTCCCCCCTGCTACTGTTTTTTGGCATAGTCAATTATAACATTGATGGATTACTTTTTTTTGTCATTACAATAAATTTTTTTTAACATGCCACTAGTCAATAAAACAAGCTGGAAAAAAGATTCTAGTCGCACTTTAGATATATTTATTAGAGATTTAGGCCTCATCATATAAGCAAGTTAAAATATACTTCATAAAGTTTAATGTGTTGAAAGTGGGTCGGATAAAACTTGTCGTAGGTCAACTGTCTAGTGACAAAACAAAACGGGTGAACATGATATCAAACAAAGCTTTGATTACATTGCATATAGTAAAATAGTTAAAGTAAACAATAATTGAACTGCGTAATATAAAATGGCGCCGTTTTTACTTCCGCGTAGGTCAAGTGGTGAGCTCTGTTGTCATGACCCAGACACGCCCAAATGGGCGGAGTCGTTGTCACGTGTCACGGACCATGCCTTTGACTTTCGTTTAACATAAGTTCTATCTTACCTGTGTGTCGGTTTCAGTCCATTTAAAATCATGAATACACCTCTCCGTATTGTTTGCTTCGTCTTTTTAGGTCTCCCGAGCTCCTCAGCGACTAAAGAAAGTAAGTAAACATTCAGTAAATGTATTAATGGTGTACAGGTGTAGTAATATGTTTCAGTCCATTTAAAATCATGAATACACCTCTCCGCATTGTTTGCTTCGTCTTTTTAGGTCTCCTGAGCTCTTCAGCGACTAAAGAAAGTAAGTAAATATTCAGTAAATGTATTATGGTGTACAGGTGTAGTAATATGTGAACAGGCGTTTTGTCCTAAAACACGGAAGTATAAGACAAGTTCATTTGGTAAACACAACTCGGTTGTTCAAACGCAAACGTGGTATAGAAATGTTTAGGTTAAAGTTATGCCCTTACACGGATTTAACGTGGCTGTAATTTCAACCATTCGTTTGTTGAATTGATTAACGTGGACCCCGACTTAAACAAGTTGAACAACTTATTCGGGTGTTACCATTTAGTGGTCAATTGTACGTAATATGTACTGTACTGAGCGACTTGTCCAGGGTGTACACCGCCTTCCGCCCGATTGTAGCTGAGATAGACACCAGTGCCCCCCGCAACCTCAAAGGGAATAAGCGGTAGGAAAGGATGGACGGATCTACTGTACTGTGCAACCTACTAATAAAAGTTTCAACCAATCAATCAATCAATGTTGACTTTGGTATTTCTGGTGCGTGTAAATATTAAGTCGAAGTCGACTACCGGCCGTCTTACGACAATCAAAGACTGTTTAAAAGACATGTATTCGGAGAATTATGTAAATGGTGCTGTTATATTTGCCATTTATTTAACTATATGTGCGAGTTATTTTCTTTGCTACACCACTGTTTTGGTGTTCAAAAATTGAGTGCATACATGTGATTTATGTTGAAGTGTGTTTATTATCTTATCATTATGTATATTTGTTATATAATTTTTAGGGCATTCAAATGCATGTTTTTGTACTCATGAATAATCCCATTAATCACTTGCATAAAGTTAATGTACCCTCTGCATTTGACCCATCCCTATGTTCACCCCATGGGAGGTGAGGGGAGCAGTGAGCAGCAGCGGGGGCCGCGCCCGGGAATAATTCTGGTGTTTAACCTCCAATTCCAACCCTAGAATAGAACAGAATAGAAAGTGCTTTATTGATCCTTGGGGGAAATCAGCACCACAGTTCGCTCCCAATAGACAATAAACACTTAGGTATTTTTTACATACGAATAATATAAATACAGTCTATTGTACAGCATTATTCACAAGTGAATGATATAAATAGTCTATTATACAGCATTATTCACATGTGAATATTATAAATATAGTCATTATACAGCCTTATTCACATGTGACTAATATCAATGCAGTCTATTACACAGCATTATTCACATGTGAATAATATAAATACATTCTATTATACATTTAAGTTCAGTCAAAAGGAACATATGCATTATACAGTCTGATGGCTGTCTGTATGAAGGACTTCCTGTGTCGTTCCGTGTTGCATTTTGGGAGTCTGAGCCTTGATGCTGAGTGCCAAGCAGGTAGGTAATTGGTCCCATTTTTATAGTCTTTGGTTTGACCCAGTGTTTGAAATCATGACCTACCGATCTCAGGGCGGACACTCTAACCACAAGGCCACTGAGCAGGCTTATGATTCAAATTAATCACATTTTGGAACCTTGATTTAACGTGATTAATCACAGCTGATTACTGGCTTGTACAATGGAAATGATCTTAAGGAAATACCTTAACATTTGTACACTAATGCAATTTTACTGTCAGAATGTCATGTAGGAACATTTTTAAACTTTTTACTTAAATGCATTTATTCTGCACACAACTTTTAGGGTGTATTTTGGTGTGAAATTTACCAGCATACACACTAGTCAGGAGTCTACATATACATTTTTTTACTGACATACAGTATGCATTGATCTGATTACAGACCGTATAGCGGTTAAAGTAAACGAGTTTGTCTGGTCAAAATAAATTGCATGGCTAATCTTAGGGGTGTAACGATTAATCGATATATTGGCTAGATTCAACTACTTCAATCTGTGCTCGGCAAGTTGGCCTTCCGGAATATATGTATCGATCCAAAATCGATTTAAAGGCAATATATCGATACTAAAAAAACAACTACGTGTATATGAAGTTCAACACTTTTAATGGTAAGGACGTTAAAGGCTACTCAAGTCTGAAGGAGATGGAATAGGGGCTTGCTCTGTCCACTCCACGCATCGACCTGGTATTGCAGTACCTCCAGGAAAGAGTCATACGAAAGACTATCAAAATAGGACCCATTTCCTCACTGCTTGGCACTCAGCAGCAAGGGTTGGAATTGGGGGATAAACCACCAAAATTATTCCAGAGTATGGCCACCGCTGCTGCTCACTGCTCCCCTCCACCTCCCAGGGGGTGGAACAGGGGGGTGGGTCAAATGCAGAGGTTAATTTCACCAGACCTAGGGTGTGTGTGACTATCAGTGGTACTTTAACTTAACTGTCTGCCAGACTTTATCAGTCATCAAAACAAATGGTGGATACTTACGGTGGCCGAGAGATGTCACAACAAATGCAAATGCTACAAGACAATCATAAAGCAACAACACAACAATTTCAGCTACAGCACAATTGCAAGAGCCACAATAAATACAAATGCAACAAAACAATAATACAAAGCCGAAACACGACTTTAAAACACAAAGTAAGTGACAGACACAACGGATGTGACAGCAGAGCAAGTTTTGCAAGTGAACCAAACTGAGGTGGAAGGTTAAAACCAGTACAATTAACATAGTATAGTAGTATTATTGAGAAAGTTAAAAAAGTTATTCATGATTGGAAAAAGTGGTCACTCCTCACTTACTTTTCTGACTTTTTTTCATTACACCCTTTTCAAATTTCCACCTCGGCCATCATGGTCTTTTGCCAAAACGTGTCCACTGTTTATGTTGTCGTGTTTTGGCTTATCATTTTTATGTTGTGCCGTTTGTATTTGTTGTGACTTTTGCAATCGTGCTATAGCTGAAAGTTGTTGTGCTGGAGCTTCATGATGTTGCGACTGTTCTCTGCTTCAGCTGTTTATTAAAGTGATAGTAGCATTTTGAACCATTGCTCATTTAATATAAAAAGATGTGCATGTACTTATTTCTCAGGTAAACCTAGTGTTCATTCAACCTGTCGAGATGTTGGTAGCATTTTATTTTTTATATTAATATTGCATTATTTTTATGCTGAAGAAAAACAGCAAAAGTAGCAGGTAACTCTACTGCTAAAATGTTGGTTCCTGTAGTTTTATTAAAACTGTTTTGAATGTGAAAAATGAGAGGAGAAAAATGCCTACTGAAACCCACTACTACCCACCACGCAGTCTGATAGTTTACACATCAATGATGAAATATTAATATTGCAACACATGCCAATACGGCTTTTTTAGTTTACTAAATTACAATATTAAATTTCCCGGGAGTTTTGTCTTGAAAACATCGTGTAATGATGACGTGTACGCGTGACGTCACAGGGTTTTAGGAAGTGTGAGCGCTACGCACACACACAGGTAAAAGTCGTCCGCTTTACCGGCATAATTACACAGTATTTTGGACATCTGTGTTGCTGAATCTTTTGCAATTTGTTCAATTAATATTGGAGAAGTCACAGTAAAAAGATGTAGTTGGGAAGCTTTAGCCTTTAGCCACACAAACACACGGTGATTACTTGTTTAAAATTCCTGGATTACTATAGATCACAGCGCGGTCAAGCGAACATGGATCCAGACCAAATGTCAACCTGCACGTTTCGGTGAGAAAATTGTGGTTAAAAAGTCAGTTCTTACTGGATAAAAGCTGAGCTTGTGCCGTCCATAGCTACCGTCGACTCCCCTGAGACACTGCGCGTCAACACCCGGCAGTGTAGACACCCCTTCTGACTATCAGGTAATATTAAACTCACTAAAACACTAGCAACACAATAGAAAGATAAGGGATTTCCCAGAATTATCCTAGTAAATGTGTTTAAAAACATCGGAATACGTCCCAATGCTATGGCGTTTTGTTTTTTTTAACTCGTTTTTATGTTTGTTTTTTTTCCTAGTCCGTCACTATCAATATCCTCAAACAGGAATCTTTCATCCTCGCTCAAATTAATGGGGAAATTGTTGTTTTCTCGGTCCGAATAACTGTTTTTGTTGGAGACTCCCATTAAAATCAATGTGAATATATGAGGAGCCATCAACATGTGACGTCATCGTCTGCGACTTCCGGTAAAGGCAAGGCTTTTTCAGGAAGTACCAAAAGTGGCGAACTTTATCGTCGATTTTCTCTACTAAATCCTTTCAGCAAAAATATGGCAATATCGCGAAATGATCAAGTATGACACATGGAATGGACCTGCTATTCCCGTTTGAATATGAAAATCTCATTTCAGTAGGCCTTTAAGTGAACATAAAGTGTTCAAATATGATATGAATGCATTGGCCATTAATTGTTGTTTACTTGCTTGTTTGTAATAATCATTCATTTATACATAATTCTCTTACAAGAAATAACAGGAATACAGGAAACTTCACCTGCAGTGTGGAGTATCCACTATTTATTTCACAGCCGCACTCGTTAATTCATTTTTTGGGGCAAAAAAGTTACTGAATCAATTTCAACTCACTGAATCATTTCAGGTCGTATCGTTCTAAATCAGGGGTCGGCAACCTTTACCACTCAAAGAGCCCCTTTGACCCGTTTCACAAAATAAAGAAAAAAATGGAAGCCACAAAACTCTTGAAATTCAAATCGGAATAACACTGCGTACAAAGTTTTTTTTTTCTTTGTGCTATGTATAAACCAGGGGTCTCAGACACTCGTCCCTCAACTTAATATGAAAATTTAATGTTAGTGCTGCCCGCGAGTTTTATGTGAATGCCGCTTGACAACATCACATTTGCCAACCCTCCCAATTTTCCCGGAAGGCACCTGAAATTCGATGCAACTATTCTCTCGAATGTTTATTAATATTCAATCAAACAACAATAATAAGGGCATGCTTTGATGGTACCGCATTAAGTGCCCTCTACAACCCTGACATACAGCTTTCCAGCACAGTCACATGTTGTATGTGGCTACTGCAAACATAAGTACGTGACTGCAAGGCATACTTCGTCAACAGCCATACATGTCACACTGAGGGTGCCCGTTTAAACAACTTTAACACTCTTACTAATATGCGCCACACTGTGAACCCACACCAAACAAGAATGACAAATACATTTTGTGAGAACATCCGCACTGTAACACAACATAAACACAACAGAACGAATACCCAGAATTCCATGCATCCCTAACCCTTCCGGGCTACATTATACACCCCGGCTACCACCAAACCCGGCCCCCCCAACCCCGCCCACCTCAACCAACGCACAGAGGGGGGGAGGGGGTGTATAATGTAGACTAGAAGAGTTAGGGATGCATGGGATTCTGGGTATTTGTTCTGTTGTCTTTATGTTGTGTTACAGTGCGGGTGTTCTCCCGTAATGTGTTTGTCTATCTTGTTTGGTGTGGGTTCACAGTGTGGCACATATTAGTAAAAGGGTTAAAGTTGTTTATATCACAATCATTTCTTGACCTAATTATCTTACAATGTATTTATACATTATATTTTTATCATTTAGTGTACACATTTATTTTTATTATTATTAAGTATTACACGGAAATCCACCTGCTTTAGATAAGTGGAAATAAAACAACCCACTATGATTTGACATGCAGTGTACTGCAATTACATACATATCAATCAATCAATCAATGTTTACTTATATAGCCCTAAATCACTAGTGTCTCAAAGGGCTGCACAAACCACTACGACATCCTCGGTAGGCCCACATAAGGGCAAGGAAAACTCACACCCAGTGGGACGTCGGTGACAATGATGACTATGATAACTATGATGAACAACAGTGGCGTGAAATCCTATATTAAGTAAAATAAAAAACAACAACAAAAAGACACACACACACAAAAATAAATATATATATGCAATCTTGTAATTCCGTAAAAACTAAGCTTGTTCATTAAACTGTTGTTTTCTATAAGTCACGTGGATAAAGCTAATTTAATGTTCAGTTATTGATATCAATATTGTATATCATCTTCAATTACTACATTAAACCTTTTACATGGGCGGTTCATCTATTTCAAAAGATTTATGTATCAATTTATTTAGTGATGTGATGCATTTTATCTCATATTTGTTGCAGCACATTTAATTAGGCCAACGTCCTAACTCAGTGTTTTCCAACATTTATTGAGTCAAGACATGCAATTTACATGAGAAAACATTCACAGTACAGGGCCTTACTGTTGTAAAAAATAGTAACAGGTGGATACACAAGGTAATTATGTTCCTCTTTCTGTAAATGTCGTTATCTGACGCTGGCACTGATTAATAATAATAACACAAATAATACTACAATTAATTTCATAGTTCCTTTCAGAAAACTCAAGGTTGCTTTACAACAAAATTAAATACCGTAAAACCAAGGCAAATACTGTAAATAAACAACACAATAGAATAAAAATAGGACAAGAGTATTTGGTGAGTTAGACAGATTAGGCGGACCGGAACAGGTATGTTTTGAGTTTAGATTCGAAGGTGGGCAGAGAGTCGCAGTTACAGAGGTCAGGTGGCAGATCGTTCCAGAGCTGGGGAGTAGAGCGAATGAAGGCTCTGCACCCCATAGTGATGAGGTGGGCAGGGGGCACAGAGACGTGGATGGAGGAGGAGGATCTGATGGAACTAGTGGCGATGGTGACGTGCAGGAGATCAGACAAGTATAGAGGGGCGAGGTAGTGGGAGGCCATGAAGGTGTACAGAATAGTTTTTAATGAACCAAGCCAAATCAATAATAATTATCAGACCAATTCAATGAAATGTTAACATTTTTCACTGCACACCTTTTGATCTTGTTCGCCAGTTGAGTTGTGTGTAAAATATTTTTCTTTTCAGTCCCGCCACTAGTTCAGGTGTATAGTCGGACACAAGGAGACTTGGGAAAACCAAACATCCTCCTCTGCCATGCGAGCAACTTCTACCCACCGGTGATCAAACTCGACCTGCTGAAGGATACCGAGGTGATGCTGGAGGCTAATCAGACGGAGATGGCCTTTGAGGACAACTGGGACTACTACGTGACCAAACATGCACTCTTCACTCCGCTAAAAGGAGAGGAGTATGCCTGCCGTGTGACTCACATGGGAATGTCCAGAGTGTTTGCTTGGGGTACATTTACTTTTGAAGTTATTAGAAAATCATATCATGCAAGGCCAAGCCAAAGAGAAATAAATGATAGACATCATATCCATGAATAATAATATATTAATATACTGTAAGATAATAGCATAATTAACCACACTTTGTAATGATAAACAATAGAATCTGCTTTATTTGGTCCCGTTTATGTTCACAACTCGTGTACGTTTAGCCACTTATGAAGTCTTGGTCAACCATGTTCCTTTTACTAAAAAGTGTCCTACTTCAAATTATACATACATTGTCTACCGCTTTTGTCGACATAAAATTTTAAATCCAAAGGGATAATTTGGTTCCGTTTATGTCAACATGCTTTGTATTATTGTTAACTTCATCATGATTGCCAAGCAGTGACGTCTAGTCATTTTAAATGTTTTATTATAACACTTTATTAACACTAGCTTAATAATGAATGATGTGATGGTGACAGTGCAATACTAAATCACAAAAACAAACGTAATAAATTAATCCCTGATAGTGTAATTAGACTTTTTTTGTTTTTGTACAGGCAGAATTATATGTTATTGTAGTTCTCTGGACTGTGGTTGGTCAAATGAAGACACAAAAGATCCATCCATCCATTTTCTACCGCTTGTCCTTTTTGGGGTCGCGGGGGGTCGCTTGAGCCTATCTCAGCTGCATTCGGTGGTAGGCGGGGTACACCCTGGACAAGTCGCCGCCTCATTGCAGGGCCAACACAGATAGACAACATTCACAGTCACATTTACACACAATGGACAATTTAGTGTTGCCAATCAAACTATCCCCAGGTGCATGTCTTAAGAAAATGTTTAATTTGGTTTTAATCATTTAATTAAAACATTTTTTTAAATTATTTTGTTTCAATATTCGCCACAGCAAGTCAATTGCATAAATGATTTTGGTTTATTTTTTATGCCGGATGCAAATTGTGGTTAGATATTATTACCTTATATTGTACAACAGTTTGTGTTACTGTTATGTAGATATAATGCATTGACTTAAGTAAAACAGGCAATCAGATGTTAATGAAATACTAATGTACAAATCAAGTGAAATATTTCACATTGAAACCTCTTTTTGTTTTTGTCTCTGTCTGCAGAAGCTGATACCTAATTTCTTCGCCCTCCCTTGTTTCGGGTATGTACTGGTTTCATTATCCCTGCTTATTTAAGTAAGTAAATATACGTTTGTGCTATATCAGTATTAGTTATCGTTATATTTTCCTTAATAACATTACGTCTGCTTTGTCTCAAGAAGATTCAGGCCGAAGCCCAAATCTGCCCCTTACCCCTTGTCTTAGTCCTTGGCCCCTCGGTCGTGCATGTTCATGTCAAACAAGTGGTGTCCCTATTATCCAGAAGAGCGAAAATCATGAACACGTCGGATACTTTAAAAAAACGCCTTTTCAGTGTTAAAACGATATCCATCCACAAAAGTGGAGTTTCAAAACAGTCTTTTATCTACACGATAATGCATTCACCAGCTGTCGCGCGCAGTGTTATGAGAAGAACACTGGGCAGAAAACACATAAGTCAGTGTAAGTAATTATAAAGGTTATTGGTTTTCATAGTAATGACACGTTTTATCAGGTGTTGTAGCTAGTAAACTACAATGTCTGCCTAGAAGCTAACGGACTTCACTACAATTTATTACATTTCACAAGTGATTAGACTGCTAATCTACCTCTAAAATTCATATTATATATGTTTATAATGTTGTTGTTTTTTATTTCAAAATCGCTTGACATGATGACCATCTAACACAACACATTTACATATCGTAACTTCTGAATGCTGTGGCAATCCTTTTTTACAGCTTATTAACAGTCTCCTAATTTAAATGTAATGTAGTGCATGGTAGTGTAGAATGTTTACTAACTATGTCACAGCCATCAAGCAGCTTGAGGCGAGGATGTAGCAGCAAACTAAAACAACTAATCAAAGTAAAGTATAGCAATGACAAACCAAGAATACAAAAGTGGTCTTTGAAATCTAGGTCACATGACCAAAAAACTATTGAAAGGAAAAACCAAAACATGAGCCGAGAATAATAACAATAAACAAACAATATTAAAGTTGTTTTGACGTTACAAGTAGAATGACCAAAACACCTATTGAAAATTAAAATTGTCAAAATAAAAAAATAAAAAATCCATCAATTCTTCCATATACAACCGCATGTACCATTTGGGGTCGCGGGGGGTGCCACAGCCTATCACAGCTGCATTCAGGCGAAAGGCGGTGTACACCCTGGACAATTCGCCACTTCCTCGCAGAGCTACACCGATAGACAGACATTATTTACACTCACATTTACACACTAGGGCCAAATTTAGTGCTGTAACGATGAACAAGCAATATGAAAGTGGTTGGGGATTATAAGTAAAATGACTAAAAACCTATTGATGTTGAAAATTAATTAAAAAAAGTTAAATGAAAGATAAAAACGGAAAAAACAACTTGTGATAATATATAATAGTAATATAATAATAATGAATTAGATTTATATTCATTTCTTTCTAGTGACTGAAAGTGTGTGACACAGAGAACCCATCATTTATTCAAGCCACATTCACACAGTCTTTTATCTACACGATGTAGTGGTAGGCTAGATTTGTAGCCCACATTTGTGGCCCACAACTTGTTAGGGGGAGACTGATGGAAACATAACTGCGAATTTGCGCCAAGGGCCTCTCTAACCAGCATCAAACATTCATTCACATTCATCAGTGTGGACTGCACTGGAGACAAGTGTCCTGTCCGAGGTGATGGTAGCAGGATTTGTACTGAGCTGAGTTACAAATGTTTTGTTTTGTAGCAAACCATCAGATTAAAGTTTGACGTCATGCCAGGCCCACATCCTACGGTGTAGGCAAAATTCCCTTGCAGTAATATTATCGCTCATCCGTCTAGTGTCTGTCATTTTGATTGTGGTTCGTTTGGTTAAAGTCCCTAGGAAGATTTTGTTCGAGTATGACCCCTGTTTTTGGCCTAATAATTGCCGACCAAAACCAAGATTTTGACTTCCTGTTTATTTTCACAGGACGTGAATCTGGTGGCAGGGGCGCTAGAGTCTCAATTTTGACATTTTGTATTTGGGACCCCAAACATATCAAATTTTTCACCGGACCTTACGCGCCTGCAAAATTTAGTAAGTTTTCATGCATCTGAAGTGCCTTTAAAATGCGGTTGAATTGGACTAATAATAACAAATGAAGAAATTTCAATTGGGCCTTCGCAGCTTTTTGCTGCGAAGGCCCTGATGATTGTGTTGGCATTAGTGAGAAAAAAACACTTCCTTCTAAAAGGAGACATGAACCGGTGGAGTAGCATTATGTCTCAACCGGTTGGTTTAAGGAGCCAAAACAAAAACAAAGTGGAATGTGGTGACAAAGTGACACAGCTGACAAATGCCTACCTAAACACACCAGATTATTAGGGCTGTGAATCTTTCGGCACCACACAGATCTATTCAATTTTTGGGGGTAACGATTCAATTCAGAATTGATTCTCGATTCAAAACGATTCTTGACTCAAAATCATCCATTCATACATCAATACCTTTTAATGACATTGGGTGCCAGCTCTACAACAGACTACATTCCTCCATACAAAAACAATCTTATATTACTTAAAAGAAAACTGGTTTTGTTTAGTAAAATTCTGCCCCAAAATTTAGTAAAGTCAAATACAAATAAGGCAACAAGAGAAGTATCTCAGTCACACTCGTCTTTTCGTCAGTAAATCTTTACAGCAGAAATGGGCATCTACATCAACAATATGAGTTGCCTGAGTAGCTGGACAAGACAGATTTCAACAACACAACATTTTTTTTTTGTTTTTAATAGATTTTTGGAACCGATTAAGAATCGTTACAAATAAGAATCTCGATTCATTTTAAAATTTATTTTTTTCGACACCCCTCGATATTACATTCTGACAGGCTACATGGAGCACAACTGAAGTGCTAACCATGACACCTATACATTTACCAAAAGTACACTGTTCAGTTGTGATCTGGTCAGGAAATGGAGGTAAATAATTGCATCTTTTGTCTTGCAGTTGAAGGCACGTCATCGTTGGCAGAGTTGTGTGGCATCCACTCGCTCTGGTGGTTTTCATCATCGCCAGGAAAGGGTTGTCAATGTGCCTGTACCTGAGGCTTGGGCGTTGCCAGACCAACAAACTCCATTTATGAATTTAAAAGAACACAAAACCAAAAACAGTGGTTTATGTTCACAAAATCCACTGCCAAAACTTTAAAAGACTTAGTTTTCACTCCCTGACCATCTTTACAATCAGAAATAATATAAAATGCATTCATTTCTAGCTCAGACTGTCATACAAGTTTAATATACTGTACAGTAGTGATGCCGGTAACTCGTTACTTTAGTCTTAATATGACCACGCTTTGTGGTAACGAGTAATCTGTTTACATCTGTTTACAAACAAGTAATCAGATTAAAGTCACTGTGCATTATTATTTTTGTCATTTTAGGTTGATTGGCAACACTAAATTGGCCCTAGTGTGTGAATGTGAGTGTGAGTGTTGTCTGTCTATCTGTGTTGGCCCTGCGATGAGGTGGCGACTTGTCCAGGGTGTACCCCGCCTTCCGCCCGATTGTAGCTGAGATAGGCGCCAGCGCCCCCCGCGACCCCGAAAGGGAATAAGCGGTAGAAAATGGATGAATGGATGGATGGATGGATACTTCGCAAAATGCGACATGCGACAAGTCACGTTCTTAGCACGAGGACAACTCACGTGTAAAGCGCTGATCAGACCCAGGGTCCAACTTACGTTTAGGCAAACAGGAAGTTGCGATTGTAAGGGACCCTAATGTTATCATGACAACGATAAATAAATTTTTTTGTATTTGAAACAATTATTTTAGGGTGGTGCCGCTTAGGCGATTTTTGTGAATAAGTACATGATCGGCCATTGCAGATTAACGTCTTTTTATGCCGATCACAAACGATGATTCTCTCTGGTTGACAAGCTAGCAACTCATTGTATATCTCCATACACAGTGGGGAGCTGCTGCCCTATAAAAATCACCTCCATTACGGCACATAAACTGCATTTTTTTGTATGTTACACGTTGAGAGAAGCTATCTTGAAACAACACCAATAA
The DNA here is from genome assembly GCF_033978795.1 of Nerophis ophidion. NCBI lineage: Eukaryota > Metazoa > Chordata > Actinopteri > Syngnathiformes > Syngnathidae > Nerophis > Nerophis ophidion. The sequence goes on along the minus strand of NC_084620.1, from coordinate 26,135,107 downwards.
AAAGTGCTTAGTAAAGCTAAAGAAGTATAGATGGAACTGCGTTACAGCAGAAAGTAAACCGTTGTTAACTGGAAACTAATAAGTATATTAATAAGAGTCTAGGTAGATTATAATTTTACAACAACTGCTGGTGCGTCAGTATTGTCTCAGTCAGAACACTATACTGTAAATTGGTGGCATCCTCACCCAAGATAGTATCAGTATGTGATCGCTACTACAGTGATCCGATTGTTCTTTTTTTCTCATAATTTTTTTGTTGCTTTGGTTAATGTTAATAATCTCAGGGAATAATTCCCTGGACACAGAAGTACTTTGAGGTTAATACCCAATGGTTGAGTGAGTAGCAGATGGTAGTTTTTGCTTTTCTTTAGTTATCGTGTACTATTGACTTTGTTTTGCTTAAACACTTTTGTGCAATAGAAGAGAATAGGAAACTCTTTTGAATATTGTGTTGACATTATTAAACTGTCAATAGAAGTTACCATAAACAGATGGAAAAATGTACAGTTAATACATGTGATCGGCATTGGTAGTGGCTGATCTCACTCATGGATGATTGGAATCGGCAGCATAAAACCTTAATGATCCTTAAATTATTCATATATTTTTTCATAATTTGTATGGTTAAAATACACCAATAATAAACCAGTCATGATGGTTTTGAAATACCCCCCTCTCTGCTCACACAATGGACCATTTCATACTATTGTTGGTGCAGTTTTGAGATTAAAAAAAAAATTGCATTATTGGAAATGAAGCGGATTTACTTAATCAGAGTGAAGAATCAGGGAAGGCAAAAAGAAAAGCATCAGTTTTCATTTAAACTACTGAAGATATCAACCTTTTCCTCAGTGACAGTGAACATATGTGAAGCAGAAGTGACGTGTTTCATCACAAATATGGTAACCCATATTTAAAACTGATTATTATTTTTGACTTGACTAATAAAGTGGGGATAGGTTGATTGGCAACACTAAATTGGCCCTGGTGTGTGATTGTTACTTTTTAAAGGAGTAATTCATTATCAAATTACTTTTTCAAAGTAACTGGCAACATTGCTGTACAGTACTACGGTATAAAGAGAAGTACATATTAAAACAAATTGAAACTATTACCCTTGCAATTAAACTTTTGGTTACTTTGTACCCAATAAAGTTTTAGTATCAACTATCAACTTAATATGACATGCTGGGTGTTTGTAAATGTTTGAAAACAACTACATGCTAAAAAAAAATGAACTGATTAGTGTCAAAGCGCTTTGAGTACTTTGAAGTAGGGCTGGGCGATCTATCGAATGTACTCGATATATCGTGGTTTTGTCTCTAAAATGACTATATTGTGATATTCGAGTATACGTTCTCACGCAGTTGCTTTTAGCTGCGGGCATTACACTACAGGCGTTTCTCACTCTATCTTGACTCTTCACAGAGACATAAAAGAAGTGCACCTTCTTACATACGTCACATACTTGTCATACGCCCTCACGGAGCAGAGACGTAGCGGAATGGGTAACATTAGCTGTGATGCTAGTGGAGCGGTGCAGGTGGTAATACGAGAAAGAAGGTGCGAATCTGGTCAAAAATGGAGGAAGAATTCACGAGAAAAAAAAGCACAGGATACATCGTCTGGCGGTGGTTTGGCTTCAAGCAGGAATATGTTGAACAGACAACCGTAATATGTTAAGTAAAAGCGTTGTTTCATAAAGTAGCATTACTGCTAATTTGTAGCATCATTTAAAATGTCACCCGCTAGAGAATGAAGAGTGCTTGAAACTCTGCATTTCAACATCTCCGGCCGGTGCCACACCCACAAAATGCCCAAGCAACCTGCACATCAACACCATTTCCACATCAACACCGTGTGAAAAAAATAGTCAACAACAGGAGGAGATGACGTCCGCAGTAACCTACCACATAGCGAAGGACATATACTATTTGATTTCCTATTATGCAGCTCATTTTTGTTTGATAGTTGTTGAAATATCATGTGGGACATCATGCACAAAAGTGCACGTTATTTGTTTTAAAATATTGTAGTGGCGTTCTGTAAAAATAGTGCACTTTATTTTAGTGTTGTTTTGATATGTCATTTAGTGACATCATGCACAAAAGTGCACTAATAGCTTGTTTTAAAATGTCTGACGATCTTGCACTTTCTGTTTTGGAAATGACAACTGTTTAATAAATACAGTTTTGGTAAATTGATTTAGTTGTGATTTCTCTCTCTGCATGAAAGGTTAAAAGTAGCATATATTAACGTAGTATCAACAAAAATGTTTTAATGTAGACACATAGAATCATCATACTGGTGTGATTATATGCATCAAGTTTTAATTCAAGGTTATGGCAAAATATTGAGATATATATCGTGTATCGTGACATGGCCTAAAAATATCGAGATATTAGAAGGCCATACCGCCCAGCCCTACTTTAAAGGTAGAAAAGCGCTATACCAGTATAACGCATTTACCATTTACTTAGACGGCCCCCAAAAAATATCTGTTTCTCAGCTCTGGTTCGTATGGGCCGCAGCGGTACACCGTTGTAATACACTTCCACCACTTGTGGCAGTAATGACAACGTGAAACAAACAAGAAATCTGGAGCTACTGTCTTAGAGAAGTTTCTTAAGCGTAACAAATTATGACTAAAGTGGTGAAACTGTATTTTCATTCGCACTTAAATTTTATTGACAGTTTAGTTAAGAAACATATTCATTTTGAAATTTGTATATTTATTTTAGCACAACATAATTGTGTGTAAATGTGTTTTTGTCAGTTGAGTCCCCTACTATGTTTATGTTTTTAATCAGCCTGACCTAGGCCTAGAGTATATGTGTTAAATAAATACCGTATTTCCTTGAATTGCCGCAGGGCATATAGTATGCGCCTGCCTTAAATTACTGCCGGGTCAAACTCGCTTCGCAAAATAATTAGCGCATGCTTAGTATTACCGCCTGGTCAAACTCGTGACGTGACGATTGACACTTCCCCTGTCATCATTTTCAAAATGGAGGAGGCTGATTTCAATACCGGTAATTTGAAATCGCATAAATGGAAGAAGATTAAGAGCTATTCAGTAGGATTTAAGGTCCAAGCTTACATCACACTCAAATTTTTACTGCATGCCTTTGGTAAGTGCCAGAGTGAGAAGAGGTTTTAAAATACTTAGCGCGTGCTTACTTTTACCACATGCCTTTGGTAAGCGCAGGAGTGAGGAGAGGTTTTAAATTAATTAGTGCCCCGGCGGTGTGACGCTTTGCTGGCATCGTGGTGTGGTTCTTGTTCGCTCGTGGAGGCAATTTAAGTAGGACACAGCGTGAAGGTAAGAATGATGATTTATTTAACTATAAAAACGAGTTAAGAACCAAAACACTTGCACGAAGGCACTTCAAACAAAACCAACAGAAAGCGTTAGCATGAACTAGGGACAAACAACAGAATAGTGTGGAAGCTAAAGTACACAAAAGTAATTACCACAATGCGGGGAGAGTGACGTCACCTGTTGAATGGAAGCAAATGAGAATCCGAGACCGAATGGCAAACAAAGGCAGGCTTAAATAAGGAGATAATCACAGAGCATGTGCGTGAGAAAAACAAACGGCAGGTGACACAAATACGTAACTATGGCAAGGGAGGAGGAAGCGCCCTGCAAGGAGGACGACCTGGGCACGGCCACATCCGTGACCGACGTGAAGGCGGATGCGCCCGGCAAGGAGGACGACCAGTACATGGCCACATCCGTGGCCGACGTGGAGTTGGATGCACCCGGCGAGGAGGACGGCCAGGGCACGGCCACGTCCGTGGCCGACGTGGAGGTGGGCGCATCGGCCGCATCGTCATGGCGGGCTTGGAAGCTGCAGACAAAGAAGGTGTGGGTACTGCACCCAATGCAGACCCGAGTGCAGCAGGCGAAGACGGTGCGGGTGCTACAGCCAAAGCAGGTGGCGTCGTCGTGGAGACAGGCGGCGTCATCGTGGAAACAGGCGCTGGAACAGCAGACGAAGCCAGCGCTGGAGCTTGGAGCGTCAGCCGAGGAGCAGGAACTGGTGCTGACGCCAGCCGAGGTGCAGGCACTGGTGCCAGCCGAGGAGCAGGGACTGGTGTCAGCCGGGGAGCAGGCACTGGTGTTAGCCGGGGTGCAGGCACTGGTACCAGCCGGGGTGCAGGTATTGGTACCAGCCGGGGTGCAGGTACTGGAGTGGAATCCAGCATTGTGTCAGGTGCTGGAGTGTGATCCAGCACAGAGTCCGGTGCTGGAGTGGAATCCAGCAAAAAGTCAGGTGCTGGAGTGGGATCCAGACCTGGACTAGGACTCTGACTAAGACTAGGACTAAGACTAAGACTTGGACTAAGACTGTGACTAAGACTGTGACTAAGACTGTGACTAAGACTATTACTAAGACTCAGACTAAGACTGTGACTAGGACTGTGACTCGGAGTCAGACTAGGAGTTAAACTGGCACTGTGACTAGGACTAGGACCAGGACTCGGACTGTGACGTGGGCCAGGACTCGGGCTAGGACTCGGGCTAGGACTCGGGCTAGGACTCGGGCTAGGACTTGGGCTTGGACTAGGGCTAGCTACAGGTGCTGCTAGCCGTGGTGCCAGTGGAGGCGGCCTAGGAGGTGGTAGAGGTTTAGCAGGCCGAAATATCGGTGGAAGAGGAAGCGCAGGAGGTTGCGGTCTGGCGGGACGAAAGACAGGTGGAGGAGGTTTTGTTGGAGGTTGAGGCTTGGCTGAGCGCAGCTGTGCTACATCCGTAGCACCGCTACCAGCACTAGCCCCCCCCTCAAAAAGCGGATGCCAGGCACGCTCCCCGCAGTCTGAAACTACCTCTAGGGGTGGGTGGAGGCAGGTACAGAAAGAGGTAGACAGGGTGGGAACAAAATTAACTGGGGGCGGGGCCAAAGTCACAGGTGGTGGGGTTTCAGAAAACAAAGACTTATATTGGAACTGAAAACAAATGTCTTTAAGAAGCGTGATGGCTTCATTTAAGTCCACTGTGGACGACTGAGGGAGTGCATGTTTTAAAAAAAAATTCCTCATCTCCACTCTCCTCGGGAGACGTCGGAGGAGTGACGTCACGACTGGAGTACCCGTGACTAACAGGCCAGTCGGAGGAGTGAAAAGAGGGACCAAAAAAAAGCATTACCAGATGTGTAGGGTGAGTTCTGGACGGGTTGGAGGTGGCTGTGTACTGGAGAGAGTGATGGCGGGGTTAGCGTGTCTTGATCACGAGGCAAAGCCTTCCTCTGCAACTTCCGCCCTCGCTGACGAGTGCGCGCAGGGCGAGAGGGTACATTGTCGTGCCAAGAGGAGTCGAGTGGAGCTTGGAGACGTCCAGGCTCCCAGATCATCTCTGGCGTGTAGCGAAATGTCCCTGCTTCCACTGCTTGGGCTATCCTCCCCGTAAGCACATCAAAGTCCTCTATCTTTGATGCGAAAGAACGTCCGTTTGCTCGGATTCTCCTGTGATGCTTGGTGGGCATCGCGGTGCGTGTTTGCGTTCTCTCGTGGATGCAAGCGGAATGGAACACAGCGTGAAGGTAAGAATGATGATTTATTTAACTATAAAAACGAGCTAAGAACCAAAACACTTGCACGAAGGCACTTCAAACAAAACCAACAGAAAGCGCTAGCATGAGTTAGGGACAAACAACAGAATAGCGTGGAAGCTAAAGTACACAAAAGTAATTACCACAATGCGAGAAGAGCGACGTCACCTGTTGCATGGAAGCAAATGAGAATCCGAGACCGAATGGCAAACAAAGGCAGGCTTAAATAAGGAGATAATCACAGAGCAGGTGCATGACAAAAACAAACGGCAGGTGACACAAATACGTAACTATGGCAACGGAAACAAAACAGGAAGTGCCACCAGGAACTAAGGAAGTCGAATACTAAACAGATGTGATACAAAATAGAACAAAAACCAGAATATGCCATGATCCGAGTGGCGGATCATGACAGGCGGCAATTCAAGGAAATACGGTAATAATCATGGTTACATATCATTTGACAGTGTTGTAAACTGTAAGAAGGTTGGTTATAATTCCATCTATCCATCCATTTTTTACCACTTGTCCCTTTTGGGGTCGCGGGGGTGCGGGAGCCTATCCCAGCTGCACTTGTAATTTTATATAAATCAAATTCAAGGGTAAGATGACTAATTCAATGTTAATATTTGAGTGTGTCCAGGCACCAGCTGTGTAGTGTAAAAGTTGGGCCTCGTGGACAAAAAGATTAAGAACCCCTTCCCTGCACTAATGAACATTAATAAAAAACACCAAGAGTTGTAGCAAATATTATGTTCCCCTTTGTAAATAATATAATAATGTCTACAGAAAAAATACCATGATATCTAATCCACAACTGAATTTTATTTATGTAAACACATTTGAAGCATACGTTCTTCTGGAGTGAACTATTTGACTGTTTTTTTCATGCTGCTGGCATAATTGTGATATGTTGGGCGACGTGACTCTACAAGACCCAGGGTCTTCCAAACCTTTCCCGCACGTTTGTATTGCTGTACAATAAACATTATTTTTTTTGTGTGTGTTTGTGATCGGGTGCAAATCCATAGATACAAATTCACATGTAAAAAAAATTCTCACGAGAGCAGAAAAATTTCGATCATATCAGTTTAGTATCGATCTGATGCTGATATCACCATCGGTTTGGTATTGTTATTAGGATTGAGGCCCACCAAGTCCCGCCCCCTTACAGCTATGACTTCCCTACAAAGGCAATGTATCCGGTATAATGTTTTTTTATAAAGTTTAACGCGTATTTTTCGCCATTTAAAAGCCAGTTAACACATGGGTCAATGAGATGATGTCAAATATTACAATACAACTGCTTTTGCTAAATCGCTAGTTATGAAAATCTTGCTTTTCAGCCTCAAGTTGCTTTTTTAAAAGCGTGACGTCATGTGTAATTACATACATTGTATATGCAGCCATAAAACGTTTCTTTTTAGCTTAAATATTTGTTTTTGAGCGTCAAAACTTTGTTTTCAGTGGTTGAAGTGGTTAAATAGATGTTTGACGTAGATATGAGTCAAACCTTTTTCGTCGTTTCATCATCAAGTCAGTCGTCTAGACGCGAGCTGTGTGGAGTTTCCGCACTTTCGCCACACTCACATGTATGCCACTATATGGGTCAGCGTGCGTGTATTTGTCAGAGCAGTCGTGTGAATGGAGCCACATACATTTCTTTACGATGTTCCCCCTTTGGTCATTGAACAATTCTGCCAAATAATGGACATTGGATGTCGCCGCTATGGATGGCGCGCACTCGGTGAGTTTTGTTTTTTTCAAGTAAGAATAGTACTTTTTGTTATTGTTTTCATTATTCGTAATAATATACACATACCGTATTTCCTTGAATTGCCGCCTGGGCGCTAATTAATTTAAACCTCTTCTCACTCTTGCGCTTACCTAAGGCATGCGGTAAAAGTAAGCATGCGCTAATTATTCTAAAACCTCTTCTCACTCCGGCACTTACCAAAGGCATGCAGTAAAAATTTAAGTGTGATGTAAGTTTGGACCTTAAATCCTATCAAATAGCTCTTAATCTTCTTCCCTTTATGCAATTTCAAATTACCAGTATTGAAATCAGCCTCCTCCATTTTGAAAAATTATGACAGGAAGTGTCACTCGTGACGTCACGAGTTTGACCAGGTGGTAATACTAAGCATGCGCTAATTATTTTGCGAAGCGAGTTTGACCCGGCAGTAATTCAAGGCAGGAGCATACGATATGCCCTGCGGCAATTCAAGGAAATACGGTATATTGTTAGTGCTTATAGTAGTATCAAAACGGGAATACTATACTGAGTGGTTTTCAAACTTTTGTCACCGAGTACCACCTAAGGAAAAATTACCACTATAATGACCAAAATCAAAATACAGTAACGTATAGTTAACCTAAGTATTCATTAAAAACAAGGCAGTTTTTAATGAAAACAAGAAGTATATTTAATATTTTTTGCCACTGTAACTTAATACACATTTTGAACAGCAACATAGTGTGTCAATATATCAGTGGTGATCATACTATGGCCTGCGGGCCACGTCCGGCCCGATGGTCCCATTAACTCGGCCCCCGAAATATTAAAACAGAATAGAAAATCTGTTGGGCTTCACGGTGGCAGAGGGGTTAGTGCGTCTGCCTCACAATACGAAGTTCCTGCAGTCCTGGGTTCAAATCCAGGCTCGGGATCTTTTTGTGTGGAGTTTGCATGTTCTCCCCGTGAATGCGTGGGTTCCCTCCGGGTACTCCGGCTTCCTCCCACTTCCAAAGACATGCACCTGGGGATAGGTTGATTGGCCACACTAAATTGGCCCTAGTGTTTGAATGTGAGTTTGAATGTTGTCTGTCTATCTGTGTTGGCCCTGCGATGAGGTGGCGACTTGTCCAGGGTGTACCCTGCCTTCCGCCCGATTGTAGCTGAGATAGGCGCCAGCGCCCCCCGCAACCCCGAAAGGGAATAAGCGGTAGTAAATGGATGGATGGATGAAAATCTGTTTTGAGAATTACCACAACAAAACTGATTCTAGACTTCGAGGTACTGGCAAAAATGGGTGATTAAAAACATTGCTTCCATTAAAAAAAATTGTAAGTGTTAACCCTAAATATAATTTTTACGTTTTTTTGATGATATTATATTGTTAGAAATAGATGTACCCTGCCTTCCGCCCAAATGCAGCTGAGATAGGCTCCAGCACCCCTGGAGGGTAAAAGAAAGTGCCTCTCTACCCACCTTCCAACCGCACTAAAAGAACACCTCCAGGCAACTTCAACCCTAGAATAAAGTCCCGAGGATGTCGTAGTGGTGTGTGTTGTGGTTCGTGCAGCCCTTTGAGACACTAGTGATTTAGGACTATATAAATAATCATTGATTGATTGATTGACTAACACCCTCCACCCACCACATCCCACCTCTCCAGATTGTAACTAATCAAATGTAAATACTTGTTCTTATGCTTTCTGAGCTCACTATGTTCACTGTTCGCTGTACATATCCTATGAAGTCAGACCTACACTGTTACAATGTCCATTTCTCAGATGATATTATTGTTGATGACTAAAGTGCTGATATCAACCAAACCTAACCCTCCCGCCCCAACCCCCTCCACATTCCACCCCCCGGATTGTAAATAATGTAAATAATTCAATGTATATACTCTGATGATTAACTTGTTTAATAACTGTGTTGTCCATGAATTGATTAACGTGGACCCTGACTTAAACAAGTTGAAAAACTTATTTGGGTGTTACCATTTAGTGGTCAATTGTACGGAATATGTACTGTACTCTGCAATCTACTGATAAAAGTCTCAATCAATCAAAAAAAAAAACCAAACCCGAAAAGGACAAGTTGTAGAAAATGGATGGATGGATAGATGTATTATGATTAAAATAGCCCATGTGTGAGAAGCCTACTCCAAGCTCCAATATATTTGCAATGCTTTGAAATGCATCATGTGCTCGCCAGGCCCATCTGTCAAATTTCAAAAGCTAATGTGGCCCCTGAACCCAAAAGTTTGCCCACCCCTGCAATATAGGAAAATAAAAAACTGCATTTTTATAAAGTCATTCTTTGGCGACCCACTCGATGGAGGCCATTCCACAGTTTGAAATAATTTACTGCTATATTCTATTAGTGATGCTAATTTAATCGATTCTTATGACTCGGCTATATGGGATGAGCTGTTTCTTTCAAAGAGTCGTTCAAAACATTCATTATATTGAAAAAAAATGTTCTACTTTCATACTATAGTGAATTCTCAAACAGTTAAAATTATTTCCAAATGGTAAATAAATGGGTTATACTTGTATAGCGCTTTTCTACCTTTTTCAGGAACTCAAAGAACTTTGACGCTATTTCCACATTCACCCATTCACACACACATTCACACACTGATGGCAGGAGCTGCCATGCAACGCGCTAGCCAAGACCCATCAGGAGCAAGGATGAAGTGTCTTGCTCAAGGACACAACAGACGTGACTAGGATGGTAGAAGGTGGGGATTAAACCAGGAACCCTCGGGTTGCTGGCACAGCCACTCTCCCAACCGCGCCACGCCATCCCCAAAGCACACTATAGCTTACTACTCAAGAACGTACAACAATTATTCTCAACAAAAGAGGAGTAATACAACCTCAAATTTTTTTTAAATTAAAACATTTGGATGCACGTACAACACTAAAATGGGTTATACTTGTATAGCGCTTTTCTACCATTTAAGCCAGGTACTCAAAGCGCTTTGACACTATTTCCACATTCAGACACTGATGGGGAGAGCTGTCATGCAAGGTGCTAGCCACGACCCATCAGGAGCAAGGGTGAAGTGTCTTGCTCAAGGACACAACGGACCTGACTAGGTTAGTAGAAACTGGGGATCGAACCTGGAACCGTCAGGTTACTCTGCCAACTGCGCCACGCTGTCCCCAAATAACCAGGGGAAACAATCACTAATAGAAAGTTATTAAATCGGGTTTAGATTGGGATAATTCTAATTTACACATCCAATATATGCCAGTGATTCTCAAACTGTGGTACACCAAAGAAATCTGTAAATATGTTCCGTGTATGTATGGAGTATCATTGGCGATGATGTTTGTGCATTGTGTGTAATGTTACAGTGGCCAACAACATTAAATATACTTGTTATATACATTCACGGCTCTTCTCCTGGGAAATTAAGCGGCGGGAATCGCTGCAACCATCGGCCGCTGAGCCAGGCTGCTCCAGGCTGTTACAGAGACTGGGACAAAGTGTGCACTTGTGAATGCGAGGTCAGTCACGAATAAAACTTTTACCCTTCAAGATTTCTTCAAATCGCATTCTTTGGATATATTATTCGTCACTAAATCCTGGATAAATGCTGGTGAGTCCGCTGCCTTTTCGGAGCTGTTGCACATTCATCAACACACCAAGAAGTATAGCATCGATCTTGAAAGTGTCTTTTTACCGCAAACTGCTGTTGGTGATGTATTTCCCCTCATTTGAAATGAGTTGTTTTGAACTGCATCAGACTAAGCTGGTGTTTTGTCATTTATCGACCTCCTATGCACAACAAAGGTTTTGTTTTTCCGATTTTATTGCTTCTATACCTATGAAGTATGACAGAATTTTAATTCATATAATTAAGTTTAATATTCATATGTGTTGTCCCTCCAAGCCAATGGCAAAACACTTTTTTAGAATTATTTGATGCTTTTAATTTGATACATGTCACTGGACCTACACAAATACACGGACGCACTTTAGACCAGGGGTGTTAAACGTACAGGTTTTATCCGGCCCTCGGGATGAGTTTTCTAAGTATAAAAATGAGACGAAATTTTTGAATGAAACAAATTGCTGTTCTAAATGTGTCCACTAGATGTTGCAATAGCAATTATTTGTATCTTTGGAGATGATGCTACATATGTTAAAAAAGATAAACCACATGTTAGCACACCAGTCGAGGAAAATGAGCAAACTACATAAATAACATCCTGTAATTTGATTTTGCTATTATTTTTTATTTTGATTAATTGAAAATTACCACCAATTAGTTGACTGATGAACATTGTCACATAATTTTTTCGGAAAGTATAAATAACGACAAATAAAGATGGAATACTATCAACCACAACGTGTAAGTGTAAAAACAACAACAACATTATGATTTGCACATTTTCAGAATGTGCTTGTTCTATTTTTAAACAAAGAAAACAATCTGAAATTGTCTTTATTTTTAAGGTATCGTGCCGTGATTTCACAAGTCTGGCCCACTTGGGAGTAGATTTAAGATGAGTTTGATACCCCTGCTTTAAACCTTTTATTAACTTATGGTTGTACTGTTGATAATGTAATTGTGGGCAATGCAGTATTTTCAGACCACAGTCTGGTCATGTTTGACTCTTATTTAAATAACAATGTGACATTTCCTGTTCCTGGGTGCCTTGGCCGTTTTATCAAGCCTGACACTTCTGCTAGCGTCTCCCCTCAGTTTACTTCTGCAATGCAGACTCAAATGAACACTGTCACCTCTTCTGAGACAGAGCAGCTTATGGGCTCATCTGTTTCTGTTAGTACCAATGTGCTGGATAAGTAAGCTCGTCTGTAAGTTACACGCCGGTGATCCAAACATGAGGCGTTGCTCAATGACGTCACGCGCAGTGGGGCATGATCAGGCTCTGATCAGGCTCACTAGGATAGCTTTGTCTGGACTTTGCATGATCTGATTGCTAAGACTCGTCATACCACAGAACACTTTTCCACTTTGCATCAATCCATCTTAGATGAGCTCGGGCCCAGCCAAGCCGTCGATGTCCTGTGTGTTGTTGATAAATGGCTTTCGCTTTGCATAGTACAGTTTTAACTTGCACTTACAGATATACTGACCAACTGTAGTTACTGACAGTGGATTTATGAAGTGTTCCTGAGCCCATGTGGTGATATCCTTTGCACACTGATGTCGGTTTTTGATGCAGTACCGCCTGAGGAATCAAAGGTCCGTAATATCATCGCTTACGTGCAGTGATTTCTCCAGATTCTCTGAACATTTTGATGATTTTACGGACTGTAGATGGTAAAATCCCTAAATTCCTTGCAATAGCTCGTTGAGAAATGTTGTTCTAAAACTGTTCGACAAGTTTCTTACAAATTGGTGACCCTCGCCCAATCCTTGTTTGTGAATTACTTTGCATTTCATGGAAGCTGCTTTTATACCCAATCATGGCACCCACCTTTTCCCAATTAGCCTGCACACCTGTGGGATGTTCCAAATAAGTGTTTGATGAGCATTCCTCAACTTTATCAGTATTTATTGCCACCTTTCCCAACTTCTTTGTCACGTGTTGCTGGCATCAAATTCTAAAGCTAATGATTATTTGCAAAAAAAAAAAAATGTTTATCAGTTTTAACATTAAATATGTTGTCTTTGTATCGTATTCAACTGAATATGGGTTGAAAATGATTTGCAAATCATTGTATTCCGTTTATATTTACATCTAACACAATTTCCCAACTCATATGGAAACAGGGTTTGTAGATGTTTTTCAGTATACTGTATGTTATCACCAGATGGATAGACTGGTCTTAAATGATAACACACACAAGCTGTGGGTTTTCGCCATTTTTAAAATCAGGTCTTATTTTTCGCGCCACTTAATGAAGGTGTTAATCTTATTGTGGTTTGCAAAAGTGTTAATGTCCTTACGCAGAAGACTCACTGTCGTTAAAATGAAATTACCTTGCTCTTCATATGGTGTGGGTTTAGTGTGCTTCACATGTTTTCATAACATGGTCACTACTGCCTACTTTGTCTTGTTATATTCTTATTTTACTGTTATATTGTTATTCCCATTGTTTTTATTCTTTTTGTAATATTTCTCTATTTTGTTTCCTTTTAAACCCCCATTATTTACTTTTTACTTTTTTCTTTAAATTGATCTCAACTCTGTACACTGCTGCTGGAATTTTAATTTTCCTGAAAGAACTCTCCTGAAGGAATCAATAAAGTACTATCTATCTATCTATCTATCTATAATGGTAGACATAATTATTTTTATTTGTGCTTTTGAAATAGCGGCCCGAATCTGCCCGAGCTTCTCGGAAGTTCGTGTGTTTGAGCGTATGGAGGCAGGGGGTCGCAGTCCCACCAAGGAGCTGCTGTGGTCCTGGGCCCAGCAGAACTCGCGAGTGCAGGACCTGCTTGGGGTACTGCAGGACATGGGCCACCATCGGGCCTTGCAGATCTTCCTGGGTCACTTTCATGCAGTCAGAGGTACTGTAAGTACTTTACAAACAAGAATGACCACAAACATAGACTTTACCCTTACGCTGCCATTATAAAACATAAATCAACTGGCAATGTATTTCATGTAACATTCCTAACTGTTATATAAATGTATCTATAACTATTATAGTAAAATAGATAAATGGGTTGTACTTGTATAGCGCTTTTCTACCTTCAAGGTACTCAAAGCGCTTTTACACTACTTCCATATTTACCCATTCACACACACATTCACACACTGATGGAGGGAGCTGCCATGCAAGGCGCCAACCAGCACCCATCAGGAGCAAGGGTGAATGTCTTGCTCAGGACACAACGGACGTGACGAGGTTGGTTCTAGGTGGGATTTGAACCAGTGACCCTCGGGGACGGCGTGGCGCAGTAGTACCTCAACTTATGAGTTAAAGGGAAACTGCACTTTTTGGGGGATTTTTGCTTATCATTTACAATCCCTATGTAAGACAATAACACATATGTCTTTCCTTTATTATGCATTCTAATATGTAACATACGGCAAGTACGAGGTGGTTATATTTAAGCTAATGGGCGTCATTACATCAGTGCGCCCATGAAGCCCTGTAAAAACATCTCAAAACCCCCAACAATACTGTATTTAGATCTCCGGACCTGAGTTCTAGCAAAGTATTAGGGATATTGTTATTATAAGCGCTAAAGCCAAGGAACTACTTTTAGCGGCGTCATAATCACAGACCACTAAGTAGCTTATGCAGCTGCAGTGTTGACATACTGAGCTGCTGCATCGCCTCTAAATTGGTCAATGTTAATTCCAGATTATAAATCATGCCTTTCACTTGGATAATAGACACATTTAGCCATAAACAAGAAGTTGGTCAACTTTGTCATTCACCTTATACTCAGAGATGGCGAGAAAGACACATCCATCCATCCATCCATTTTCTACCGCTTATTCCCTTTCGGGGTCGCGGGGGGCGCTGGCGCCTATCTCAGCTACAATTGGGCGGAAGGCATGGTACACCCTGGACAAGTCGCCACCTCATCGCAAGGCCAACACAGATAGACAACATTCACACTCACATTCAAACACTAGGGCCAATTTAGTGTTGCCAATCAACCTATCCCCAGGTGCATGTCTTTGGAAGTGGGAGGAAGCCGGAGTACCCGGAGGGAACCCACGCATTCACGGGGAGAACATGCAAACTCCACACAGAAAGATCCCGAGCCTGGATTTGAACCCAGGACTGCAGGAACCTCGTATTGTGAGGCAGACGCACTAACCCCTCTGCCACCGTGAAGCCCACAATAAAACGTTTAGTTTGTTATTATAATTTTTTTTTTTTTTTACCAGCGTGAGGATAATTATTAATTCTTCATCTAAACATAACAATGTATACATCCCATAAGTCAGCATCACAGTGAGAGCAGACATTGTATAGTAAGTGATTGGTTTATTATGTGTGTAGTCTGTATTTCTTGTTCAGCACTTACCAACAGTGTTACTTGCTGGATCTGCTTCGCTAGCAACTTCTAAAAAATCTAGCTCATCTTCTGTATATTCAATTTCAAAAATACAAGATTCTGCATTATCATTTGTCCCAAAATAGTTGTTGTCTCTTATGAAGGCTGCCAAGATTAGTTGTTGTTTTTGAAGGAAAAAGTGAAGATTATGATGCGTCTGTGAAATCAGTATATCGCTGTATGCTTAAAATGACCAAAATATGTAAATATTACATGTTATGAATGTGCCTGTTACTACATTACATATATACTTACAGCGTGTGTATGAACTATGGTGAAGGTTTCTGGATGTTTTTTTAGATCGTTTGTCGGGCGAAATGGACACAATGACATAATGATTTCCGTTATCTCCATTGTTAGCTGACTTTTGCAAGTGTTCATTATATAAATTACAATGCATTAAAAAAAAGAAAAAAATACAGTATGTGTTATTGTCTTACATAACCATCGTGAATGATGGGCAAAATTT
Organism: Nerophis ophidion; assembly: GCF_033978795.1. NCBI lineage: Eukaryota > Metazoa > Chordata > Actinopteri > Syngnathiformes > Syngnathidae > Nerophis > Nerophis ophidion. Next base: position 26,119,343 of record NC_084620.1, on the reverse strand, counting down.
GCAAAAAGTGCAGTTCACCTTTAATTGGTTCCATGACCAAGCTTGTAACTAAAAACCAGGGATGTAACGATAAACGGTAACAATGATAACCGCGATAAAACTCCCGACGGTAAGTATTACCTTTTTAAATTAAAATAATCAAAAAATTCTCTTCAACGGCTATGCGAAATTGCTGAATATTGGCAGGAACTGGAACACACTGATCCACAGCACCCACAACATGCTCAATGGGTGACATCTCTGGTGAGTGTGCGAGCCATGCAAGAACTGATGTTTTCAGGTTCCTTTAGTTGTGTACAGAGCCTTGCAACATGGGGCCATGCATTGTCATGCTGCAACATGAAGTGGTCTCGGGTGAATGGCACAACAATGGGCCTCAGGATCTCGTCATGGTATTGCTGTGCATTTAGAATGCCATCAAAAAATGCACTTGTGTTTGTCCATAACATACGCCTGCCCATACCATAACCCCACCCCCACAGTGGGCCACTCAATTCACAACTTTGACATCAACAAGCCAAAACAACACGATGCCACAAGCTGTTTGCCATTTGCCCTGAACAGTGAAAACCAGGATTCATCCATGAAGAGAACACCTCTCCAACATGCCAGACGCTATCGAATGTGAGCATTTGCCCACTCAAGTCGGTTTATTCAACAAACTGCAGACAGACCCAGATAAGGACGACGAGCATGCAGATGAGCTTCCCTGAGACGGTTTCTCAAGCAAACCAATTGTTGCAGCAGCTGTCCGGGTGGCTCGTCTCAGACAATCATGGACGTGCACCTGCTTAATGTGCAGGTCCTGGGCTGGTATGGTTACTTGTGGTCTGCGGTTGTGAGGTCAGCTGAATGTACTGCCAAATTCTCTGAAACGCCTTTGAAGACGGCTTATGGTAGAGAAATGAACACTCAATTCATGGGCAACAGCTCTGGTGGACATTCCTGCAGTCAGCATGCCGACTGCATGCTCCCTCAAAACTTGCGATATCTGTGGAATTGTGCTGTGTGATAAAACTGCACATTTCAGAGTGCCCTTTTATTGTGGGCAGTGTAAATCTCACCTGTGCAATAATCCTACTGTTTAATCAGCATATGGATATGCCAGACCCAGGAGGTAGAATGGAGTATGTTGGCAAAGAAGAAGTGCTCACTCACACAGATTTAGACATATTTGTGAACAATATTCGAGAGGAATAGGTATTTTGTGTATATAGTAAAAGTTTTAGATCTTTGAGTTCAACTCATCAAAAATGGGAGCAAAAACCAAAGTGTTGCGTTTATATTTTTGTTCAGTATAATTTTCATATCGTTACATCCCTACTCACAGCAACCGTACCGCAAATCAACTTTTACTAGGGCAGGGGTAGGGAACCTATGGCTCTAGAGCCAGATGCGGCTCTTTTAATGACTGCATCTGGCTCTCAGATAAATCTTAGCTGCCAGTGCTTAACACGATAAGTCATTAATAATTCCGCTGGTAATCACAGTGTTAAAAATAAAGTTCAAATTGTAAAACATTATCATGCATTTTAATCCAACCATCCGTTTTTTATCACACCTGTCCAAGATGTCGCATTAATGGTAAGAAGTATGATATTTATTATTGGTTAACTTTAGAATAACAATGTTATTAAAAAGAATAAGAGACCTATTATACTTAAAATTACTTAAAAATGCACGCATTTAGTTGTATTCAGTGTTAAAAAAATATTATATGGCTCTCACGGAAATACATTTTGAAATATTTGGCTTTCATGGCTCTCTCAGCAAAAAAGGTTCCCGACCCCTGTACTAGGGCATGGATGTTTTGCCCAGAGAACAGCTATTGACCTGCATTGGATTGATATTAGCATTGTTATTGTGCAACATTTCTGGTTGTTCCTGTTGATGTTTAACTTGATGTTAAAACTATCTATTTATCATTTCAGAAAGGCCTTTGCCTCTTACCAATATATGTAAGTCAGCAGCTGAAACGAAGGTAATGATTATTGTGTGAATGCTGAAGAAAATCCATGCATATTTTGTGTACAAAAATGTTTCTATTTATTATTTTTAATCTGCCACCTACATTTCTCAATATATTCAGCTGGCCTTATAATGACACCTTAAAACAATAATAAAAATCACACATTTTCCTTTAAGCAGCAACTAAGTAACTTTTCAACTTTCCAAAAATATTTTCAGATCTTTTGGGATGATACATAAAATTACAACTAGTTGAATGACACCTCAGTAATGTTTTCACTGGCCCTTAGCAACTTTGAGGAGTTTTTGATTGATTGATTGATTGATACTTTTATTAGTAGATTGCACAGTTCAGTACATATTCCATACAATTGACCACTAAATGGTAACACCCGAATAAGTTTTTCAACTTGTTTAAGTCAGGGTCCACGTTAATCAATTCACGGGCGGCAGGAACCCTGCCACACAAAAAACTACAAATGTGCTGACTTGCTTAATTGCACACGTCACTCCCCCTTTCTACATTCTACATGCCGCCAGAAAAATTACTGTACCATGGCCGAAGCAGCAAAACAACCAAAGAAACGAAAAGTTTTGTCTGAGGAAACAAAAAAAAGAAAAAGGGAGTTTACCCGAAAATAGGACAGTCAAGGATTAACATTGGCCTGGCTTACACTCGCTGGCGTGAACTGAAAGATGAGTAGGGATTTTTGGTCGATGCTGCCTTGGTTCTGTTCCTGCTAAACTCGTAAGTGACTTTCAATGCTCAAATCAAAATTATAATGATAATGTTGCCTATCTGAAATTTTAACGGTAGCAATAAATAGCCACCAGCTTGATAGTTCGCAGTCCCACAGTACTTCTTTCGAAAAAAATTCTCCCACCTGTCTTTCTTTACTTTGGATCTGCATCTGCCCCAATACATTCAAGTTTATAGCGCAAGCCAAGATCATTTCTTGATGGTGTCTATTTAACACAAGCATAGCCATTAGAGACGTAATATTTGTAATCTGTGCCAATATTACACCGTATGCGTTAGTCTTCATGGGAAATGCAGGCTTCCTTCTGCCAAAAGACTACCACTTTGGTCCACTGTTGCCCCCAAAATCAATCAAAACTGAAAGTTCGTTGTGGTGCTTTAATAAAATGTTTTGCTGGTTGTTCAGGGGAGTGTGTAGGTCACATTTATTTGTGCATCTGGTTTGTGGGAAGAATGTCTCATCGACACAAAAGCAAAAAAGCGATCCACATATGCAAATTCAATATAAATACAAATGTAAAATCAAACATATTTATATTCAAATCTCAAAAATATATTTACAAATATACGTTTATTTATACAAACTCTTGATTTATTTGTATGTCACATTTTTATATTTATAAATGTTATTTGTAAATATTTCCAAATCTCAAAAATATATTTACAAATACGCGTTTATTTATACAAATTATTTATTTGTATATCACATTTGTTTTTGTATATTTATTAATACATGCATATGTATTAATATTATATTGATGTATATAAGTTGATGTGAGACAATTTTACTTCCATAGAGAACTCCGAGGATTTGGCATATAATGCATTAAAAGCGGGCAGCACGGTGGAGGGAGGGGTTAGTGCGTCTGCCTCACAATACAATAGTCCTGAGTAGTCCTGGGTTCAATCTCGGGCTCGGGATCTTTTTGTGTGGAGTTTGCATGTCCTCCCCGTGACCGCGTAGGTTCCCTCCGGGTACTCTGGCTTCCTCCCACCTCCAAAGACATGCACCTGGGGATAGGTTGATTGGCAACACTAAATTGACCCTAGTGTGTGAATGTTGTCTGTCTATCTGTGTTGGCCCTGCGATGAGTTGGTGATTTGTCCATGGTGTACTCCGCCTTCCGCCCGATTGTAGCTGAGATAGGCACCAGCGACCCCAAAAGGGAATAAGTGTTAGAAAATGGATGGATAGATGCATTAAAAGCTCTGTGAACCAGACCGCTCTGGCTGCAGTGCCCTCTGCTGGTTGTTCAGGGGAGTGTGTAGGTCACACTTATTTGTGCATCTGGTTTGTAGTAGAAATGTCTCAACATCCATCCATCCATCCATTTTCTACCGCTTATTCCCTTTCGGGGTCGCGGGGGCGCTGGCGCCTATCTCAGCTACAATCGGGCGGAAGGCAGGGTACACCCTGGACAAGTCGCCACCTCATCGCAGGGCCAACACAGATAGACAGACAACATTCACACTCACATTCACACACTAGGGCCAATTTAGTGTTGCCAACACTGAAGCAAAAAAGCGATTCACACATGCGAATTCAATACAAATACAAATACAAAATCTAGTATATTTATATTCAAATCAAAAAAATATATTTACAAATACATGTTTATTTACACAAATTCTTGATTGATTTGTACGTCACAATTTTATATTTATACATTTTATTTGTATATATTTTCAAATCTCAAAAATATATTTACAAATACTTGTTTATTTATACAAATTATTTATTTATTTGTATATCACATTTGTATTTGTATATTTATTCATATCAGCATATGTATTAATATCATATTGATATATATAAGATGATGTGAGACAATTCTACTTCCATAGTTATAGGTGACAAAGCATATTAATATTACTCATTAGTTACACAATTTCAGCTTTTCTCATCTTTTTGCTCTTTTTTTCTTGAATTTTTTTTTTTTTTTTTTTTAATGTCTTGTACAGCCACATAGGCAAATACTATTGTTAATCCAAATGCTCCTACCTGCTTTACAGGCTTGCTTTCAAAAAGAAAAGTCTGGGATATTTCTTTTGTCGCATCATTTATGTTCAACTTTATGAAATGTTTGAATATATTTAGTGTTTGGCGCAACCAGACCAGATTAGGCAGGGATAGAAAGAAGAAGAACAGAGGGGAATTGTAGGGACAAGATAGAGACAGACAACAGAACTACATAAGCATTTACAGTATATACAAATATGATACCAGTACTGTAGGTAAATAAACAGTGATAATACAGTATTTACAATGATCATTATTACACTCCAATCAAAACATAAATCCTAATATTTGTAATAATAATAAATAATAATAATTACTTTTATTATCAACATTTATGTCAACTGAAATGTAACAATACAAAAACATGAATAAGTAGCTTATAAGAGAGAGGAGAGAAAAAAATCCTAAATTTTTACTTATTTTTTGTTTTTTTAAACAATATTCTGCGGGCCAACAAAACTCAAGATGTGGGCTGCAAATGAACCCCTGGCCACACTTTGGATATGTCTGATTAAAACCACCCCAACATCTAGAGATTCAATTCATTCAAAACATTCAGGCTATATATTTTTTAGTTCCCCCCATGCCCCACCCTCCCAAAAAAACGTTCTTTCTTTCTTGTAAAATGAAGGCCTTTTGTTATTTATTTTCTATTCATAGGGGCCAGTCAAGTTCGAGATAAGTCATTCCAATGAAACATGCAGTAAAAGTGAGTGAATCTAACTTTATTCAAAGGGGATTCATTGTGTGGACTTTCTCTGAGTGAAGCGGTGTGTGTTTTCCACAGGGGAACACCAGCCACCCGTCACTTTGCAAGACATCCTTAAAGGAACCAGAGATTTTCATTCTGAAGCAAAAATTTCAGAAGGCAGCTTCTCTGACATCTACCAGGCACAGGTGGAAGGCAAAACATTTGCAGTAAAGCTTTTCAAACAGGTTAGTGGGTATTGTTAGAACTGCTTTAACCCTCACTTTACACCTTGGCTGTGACTGAAATGGAATACTTCCGTCAGTACAATGTGTGTGCACTGTACACTGTGTACTTAGTTCCTGAGGGCGCAAATACTTCCTTTTTTAATGGTGAATTGCAACCACTCAGGTTAGTTTGTCAGCTTCTGCTCTGTAGCCAAGATGGCGACTGTGCAAGGTGGAATATCTACATTTTGTTGTACTTTTCGATGTGAACGTATTTTGCACTCAAATGACTTAAAGGAAGATGATTGGAAAAATGCAAAACACTTCTCCATTAATCCATGTTTCATACATTTTAGCTGCTTGATATTTCTGATTGATTACAAAACTTTAAGGCAGTTGTTGTGTAAGTGAACAAGGTATAAATCGAACTTTCACACACTCTTAATATCCAATTATGTTATGTACAATCTACTATATTGATATAATGCGTGTGTGTATATATATATTTATATATATGTGTATTTATATATATATATCTATATATATGTGTATATATACATATATATATATATATATTTATATAAATGTGTATATATTTATATATGAGTATATATATATATATATGTATACATATATATGTATATATATATATATATATATATATATATATATATTTGTATGTATATGTATAATTATATATATTTGTATGTATATATATATATATGTGTGTGTGTGTGTGTGTGTGTGTGTGTGTGTATGTATTTATGTATACAGTATATATATGGATGGATGGATGTTACTTTACATGCTTTTGGGCATTGGCCAAATTTTTTTTAGCCCAATGCAGCTCCCAGGTCAAAATGTTTGGACACCCCTAATGTAGATTCAAATCTTCATAGGTCCCCTTTAAGTGTAAGTCAGGAAATGCGCAGCCATTGATCATAAGCAGTGTCATTGAGAAATGCAGCGTATCCAAAGTGTGAATTCAGTTAGATTACATTTGTTTTTGTGCACAAACTCTTGAAACTGCTTGTCTCACTGAACAAACATCAATTGGTTAGCAGAAGTAAAAGTCAGCATGACTTCATGAAATAAATTTGCACTGACGATCTGTGTCATTCTCTACAGGTGAACAATACATCCTGGAAGAAGCTGTGGGATATTTTCAGCAAACAGATGGAAGTCCTTCGATTGTATGCACCCTCTGTCATTCTCAGATCTAGTGTCTTCACTGGTGAGGATGTTGTTTGGATTCTGTAATCTGCTGATGTTTTTTTAGGTGCCGACATCCAAACATTTTAGAATTGTTGGGCTGTTTTTCTGATGAGAGTTGCTACTGTCTGGTGTATCCATACATGCACAATGGTTCACTCTTCCACGCCCTCCATCGTCAGGTATGTTTTGTTTTATGCAGATATGTGCCGATCAATCGGCCACCCATATATTGGACGATTTGTGTGAAAAATTGTGTGATAGCCATTGCCGATTAATGCATTTTAATGCTGATCACAAACGCCAATCCCCCCTGGCTGATATTGTAAGACAAGCAGCTAGCAGCTAATTGTGTCTCTCCATACACAGTTTGGAGCACTCCTTTTAGGCGCTCCAAACTCCATTTGGCAAATAAGCTGGATTTCTTTGTTTTGTAAGCATCATCAAGTACCATTGTCACTGGGCGACGAGGCTGAACATGTTGCACACCAAGAAAGAGAATAAGGATCTACAAACCCCGTTTCCATATGAGTTGGGAAATTGTGTAAAATGTAAATATAAACGGAATACAATGACTTGCAAATCATTTTCAACCCATATTCAGTTTAATATGCAATAAAGACAACATATTTGATGTTAAAACTGATAAACATTCTTTTTTTTTGCAAATAATCATTAACTTTAGTATTTGATGCCAGCATCATGTGACAAAGAAGTTGAGATAGGTGGCAATAAATACTGATAAAGTTGAGGAATGCTCATCAAACACTTATTTGGAACATCCCACAGGTGTGCAGGCTAATTGAGAACAGGTGGGTGCCATGATTGGGTATAAAAACAGCTTCCATGAAATGTTAAGTAATTCACAAACAAGGATGGGGCGAGGGTCACCAATTTGTAAGCAAATTGTCGAACAGTTTTAGAACAACATTTCTCAGCGAGCTACTGCAAGGAATTTAGGGATTTTACCATCTGCGGTCCGTAAAATCATCAAAAGGTTCAGAGAATCCGGTGAAATCACTACACATAAGCGATGATATCACGGATCTTTGATTCCTCAGGCGGTACTGCATCAAAAACCGACATCAGTGTGTAAATGATATCACCACATGGGCTCAGGAACACTTCATAAAACCACTGTCAGTAACTACAGTCTGTCAGTATATCTGTAAGTGCAAGTTAAAACTGTACTATGCAAAGCGGAAGCCATATATCAACAACACACAGGAACGCCGCCGGCTTCTCTGGGCCCGAGCTCATCTAAAATGGACTGATGCAAAGTGGAAAAGTGTTCTGTGGTCTGACGAGTCCACATTTCACATTATATTTGGAAACTGTGGACGTGGTGTCCTCCGGAACAAAGAGGAAAAAAAAAATACGGATTGTTCTAGGTGCAAAGTTAAAGAGCCAGCATCTGGGATGGTATCGGGGTTCATTAGTGCCCAAGCCATGGGTAACTTACACATCTGTGAAGGCACCATTAATGCTGAATGGTCCATACAGGTTTTGGAGCAACATACGTTGTCATCCAAGCAACGTTATCATGGACGTCACTGCTTATTTCAGCAAAACAATGCCAAGCCATGTGTTACAACAGCGTGGCTTGGTAGTAAAAGAGTGTGGGTACTTTCCTGGCCCGCCTGCAGTCCAGACATAACTCCCATCGAAAAGGTGTGGCGCATTATGAAGCGTAAAATACGACAACAAGACCCTGGACTGTTGTACATCAAGGAAGAATGGTAAAGAATTCCACTTTCAAAGCTTCAACAATTAGTTTCCTCAGTTCCCTAACGTTTGAGTGTTGTTAAAAGAAAAGGTGATGTAACACAGTGGTGAACATGCCCTTTCCCAACTACTTTGGCACGTGTTGCAGCCATGAAGTTCTAAGTTAATTATTATTTGCCAAAAAAAAAAAAAAAGTTTATGAGTTTGAACATCAAATATCTTGTCTTTGTAGAGCATTCAATTGAATATGGGTTGAAAATGATTTGCAAATCATTGTATTCTGTTTATATTTACATCTAACACAATTTCCCAACTCATATGGAAACTGGGTTTGTATATCCATACACAGTGTGGAGGCACTCCTCTAGGCTAATAATAATCACGGGGTTTGTAGTTTAAATGGTGTGTTAAACTGTCAATAGCCCAAAACTACACCAAATAATTTCAATAATGTACAGTTAACAAATGTTTGTTATCGGTATTGGTATCGGTAGACCTCACTAATAGATAATTGATATCGGAACTGCCACCTTGTTGTCGATGTATTTGTAGCGTTCTTGCTAGCAGCTGCCTCAAAAACATTTTGCTTTTAGATGCTGTTCAAAAATTGTCATGCTTTGGTGATAAGAGAATTCATCGCTGCAATACATTATACGCATACAAGCTAAAGTAGGGATATACTGTGAAATTAAACAGTCAGTCTCCTCACTCATCTTTGTACTGACATATGCATTGACCTGATAACTGACCATGTTACAGCCCATGCTGCCTTTCAGGTAACCATCCGTGGTTAAAGTTAAAGAGAATGTGTGCTCGAAATAAATTGCCTGATTAATCTGCGTTTAAGCATAATTAATGGGATCTTTTTCTTTCATTCATGCGTTAATGTGTTAACTTTGACAGCCATAATTTCAATAAAACAATTCAAATTAGATTTTTTTAAATACACTCAAAATAATTAAACGCACCCCCCGCGACCCTGAAAGGGAATAAGCGGTAGAAAATGGATGGATGGACACCCATCTTTTGTATTACTAGAGCTGGACAAATAAGAAAATATTCTATTGTACATTTCTTACCTCTAGTGAATAATAATTGAGCATTTAGCTAAGAAGCAAAGCAGTGGAAGTAGTGCCTGAGAATTAAGATGAGCGCCAAATGAGTTTATTTGACAATCTATGTCCAGGATGGCAGGCCCCCTCTTTCTTGGCAGGAACGTCTCGCCATCATAAAGGGGGTCGCAGAGGCCCTGCATCATCTCCACAAATCTCAACCATGTGCGGTCATCTGCGGGAATCTCTCCAGGTACACAAATGCACACTGATTTGGTAAAACATTCACAGGTTGATCTGACTCAAATGGCTTCTTTGCACAGTTCCAACATACTCTTGGATAGCGTCATGCAACCCAAGCTGTCCGATTTCGGCTTGGCTGGACTCCGCCCTCATCCGGTCAGCCGTTGTCATACTGGCACCCTGTGTACGAGTTCCCTCGCCAACCTGGGTTACCTCCCCGAGGAGTACATACGACATGGCAGACTCTCCTGCAGCCTGGATGTTTACAGCTTTGGAATGGTGACCACACAATATCAAAACGTGCTCGCTGGCTAACACAGATTGATTAATTTAGTTATATTTTGAGCAAACAAACATTTGTGTATGTGATTTATAATTCATTTGTTTTGCTCCTGCTGTAACAGGCAGTTGACATACAACTACTATGAGTACTCATACTGGTAAGCTCTTAAATCATGATAATATATTTTTTGGTGGAAACTACCTGTTTTCCTTTTTTTTCAGCATGCACAATACGATAGTAATAATTCTCTATGCTAACCCACTTTGATATTTCACTTCTGCTCTATTTTCACTGCGGCAGGAAGTGATACTGGTGACAGTTTTATGTTTTTGCGATCCTGTTATGATCAGCGTTAAAGTATGCAGTTAGTGAGAACTTTTGTGGTGTGGTCAGGTGGGGGATTTTACATACATGCATACATACATAATGGTTTGAACATTTGTTTCGGCTGGTTAAAAACGTGTATATGTATGTACATATACTGTATATATACATGTACATATATATGTACATGTATAAATGTACATATATATGTATATATATATATATATATATATATATATATATATATATATATATATATATATATATATATATATATATATATATATATATCAGTTTTTTCTGCTTTGAGTGTTTCAGAGTTGGACATGTGTTTTACTGAGGTGGCTAACTATGATGCGTGCAGTTTATCAAAGCAACAAACAAACAATCGGAAAATCCCCGTTACTGAGATGGCTAACCATGATGTGTGCAGTTTATCAAAGCAACAAACAAACAATCGGAAAATCCCCGTTACTGAGGTGGCTAACCATGATGCGTGCAGTTTATCAAAGCAACAATCAAACAATCGGAAAATTCCTGTCGTATCAATTCCTAGATATGGTCGTAACTATACTAAATGCACTGGGCATAATAAACACAACATTATTAATATTGCCACTACGGATAATTTGATCAAAAACTCCCTAAAACAGCCCACTACCTATAATATAGGTTTTTTAAACATAAGATCATTGTCTCCTAAAACGTTGTTAGTTAATGATATTATCAGAGACAACAATCTTAACGTCATCGGTCTCAGCGAAACCTGGCTTAAACCAAACGACTTTTTTGCGCTAAATGAGGCATGTCCTCCTAACTTTACACATGCGCATATTGCCCGTCCGCTCAAAAGGAGTGGGGGGGTCGCACTAATATACAACGAAAACTTTAACCTTAGTCCTAACATAAATAATAAATATAAATCGTTTGAGGTGCTTACTATGAGGTCTGTCACACCGCTGCCTCTACACCTGGCTGTTATCTACCGCCCCCCAGGGCCCTATTCGGACTTTATTAATGAATTCTCAGAGTTCGTTGCTGATCTAGTGACACACGCCGATAATATAATCATAATGGGGGACTTTAATATCCATATGAATACCCCATCGGACCCACCGTGCGTAGCGCTCCAGACTATAATTGATAGCTGTGGTCTCACACAAATAATAAATGAACCCACGCATCGCAACGGTAATACGATAGACCTAGTGCTTGTCAGGGGCATCACCGTTTCCAAAGTTACGATACTCCCGTGTACTAAAGTATTGTCCGATCATTACCTTATAAAATTTGAGGTTCAGACGCATGTTCGTCAAACTAATAATAATAATACCTGCTATAGCAGCCGCAACATTAATACAGCCACAACGACAACTCTTGCGGACCTACTGCCCTCGGTAATGGCACCATTCCCAAAGTATGTGGGCTCTATTGATAACCTCACTAACAACTTTAACGACGCCCTGCGCGAAACCATTGATAACATAGCACCGCTAAAGTTAAAAAAGGCTCCAAAAAAGCGCACCCCGTGGTTTACAGAAGAAACTAGAGCTCAGAAATTATTATGTAGAAAGCTGGAACGCAAATGGCGCACGACTAAACTTGAGGTGCACCATCAAGCATGGAGTGATGGTTTAATAACTTATAAACGCATGCTTACCTTAGCTAAAGCTAAATATTACTCAAATCTCATCCACCGTAATAAAAACGATCCTAAATTTTTGTTTAGCACGGTAGCATCGCTAACCCAACAAGGGATTCCTTCCAGTAGCTCAACCCACTCAGCTGATGACTTTATGCAATTCTTTAGTAAGAAAATTGAAGTCATTAGAAAGGAGATTAAAGACAATGCGTCCCAGCTACAACGGGGTTCTATTAACACTGACACGATTGTATATACGGCGGATACTGCCCTCCAAAATAGTTTCTCTCGTTTTGAGGAAATAACATTAGAGGAATTGTTACAACGTGTAAATGGAATAAAACAGACAACATGTTTACTTGACCCTCTTCCTGGGAAACTGATCAAGGAGCTCTTTGAATTATTAGGGCCATCAGTGCTAAATATTATAAACTTATCACTCTCCTCGGGCAGTGTTCCCCTAGCATTCAAAAAAGCGGTTATTCATCCTCTTCTTAAAAGACCTAACCTCGATCCTGACCTCATGGTAAACTACCGACCGGTGCCTCACCTTCCCTTTATTTCAAAAATCCTTGAAAAAATTGTTGCGCAGCAGTTAAATGAACACTTAGCGTCTAACAATCTATGTGAAACCTTTCAATCCGGTTTCAGGGCAAATCACTCCACGGAGACAGCCCTCGCAAAAATGACTAATGATCTATTGCTAACGATGGATTCTGATACGTCATCTATGTTGCTGCTCCTCGATCTTAGCGCTGCTTTCGATACCGTCGATCATAATATTTTATTAGAACGTATCAAAACACGAATTGGTATGTCAGACTTAGCCCTGTCTTGGTTTAACTCTTATCTTACTGATAGGATGCAGTGTGTCTCCCATAACAATGTGACCTCGGACTACGTTAAGGTAACGTGTGGAGTTCCCCAGGGTTCGGTCCTTGGCCCTGCACTCTTCAGCATCTACATGCTGCCGCTAGGTGACATCATACGCAAATACGGTATTAGCTTTCACTGTTATGCTGATGACACCCAACTCTACATGCCCCTAAAGCTGACCAACACGCCGGATTGTAGTCAGCTGGAGGCGTGTCTTAATGAAATTAAACAATGGATGTCCGCTAACTTTTTGCAACTCAACGCCAAAAAAACGGAAATGCTGATTATCGGTCCTGCTAGACACCGAACTCTATTTAATAATACAACTCTAACATTTGACAACCAAACAATTAAACAAGGCGACACGGTAAAGAATCTGGGTATTATCTTCGACCCAACTCTCTCCTTTGAGGCACACATTAAAAGCGTTACTAAAACGGCCTTCTTTCATCTCCGTAACATCGCTAAAATTCGCTCCATTCTGTCCACTAAAGACGCTGAGATCATTATCCATGCGTTTGTTACGTCTCGCCTCGACTACTGTAACGTATTATTTTCGGGTCTCCCCATGTCTAGCATTAAAAGATTACAGTTGGTACAAAATGCGGCTGCTAGACTTTTGACAAGAACAAGAAAGTTTGATCACATTACGCCTGTACTGGCTTCCTGTGCACTTAAGATGTGACTTTAAGGTTTTACTACTTACGTATAAAATACTACACGGTCTAGCTCCATCTTATCTTGCCGATTGTATTGTACCATATGTCCCGGCAAGAAATCTGCGTTCAAAGGACTCCGGCTTATTAGTGATTCCCAAAGCCCAAAAAAAGTCTGCGGGCTATAGAGCATTTTCCGTTCGGGCTCCAGTACTCTGGAATACCCTCCCGGTAACAGTTCGCGATGCCACCTCAGTAGAAACATTTAAGTCTCACCTTAAAACTCATTTGTATACTCTAGCCTTTAAATAGACTCCCTTTTTAGACCAGTTGATCTGCCGTTTCTTTTCTTTTTCTTCTATGTCCCACTCTCCCGTGTGGAGGGGGTCCGGTCCGATCCGGTGGCCATGTACTGCTCGCCTGTGTATCGGCTGGGGACATCTCTGCGCTGCTGGTCCGCCTACGCTTGGGATGGTTTCCTGCTGGCTCCGCTGTGAACGGGACTCTCGCTGCTGTGTCTTGGATCCTCTTTGGACTGGACTCTCGCGACTGTGTTGTATCCATTGTGGATTGAACTTTCACAGTATTATGTTAGACCCGCTCGACATCCATTGCTTTCCTCCTCTCTAAGGTTCTCATAGTCATCATTGTCACTGACGTCCCACTGGGTCATTATTGTCACCAATGTCCCACTGGGTGTGAGTTTTCCTTGCCCTTATGTGGGCCTACCGAGGATGTCGTGGTGGTTTGTGCAGCCCTTTGAGACACTAGTGATTTAGGGCTATATAAGTAAACATTGATTGATTGATTGATATATATATACATATATATATATATATATATATATATATATATACATTTTCTAACTCTTGTCCCTTTTGGAGTCGCGGGGGGGGGGGTTGCTGGAGCCTATCTCAGCTGTATATATGTATACGTATATATGTGTACACATGGTTATATGTGGGACGGCGTGGCGCTGCTCCGGATGGGTCATGGTTAGCGCCTTGGATGGCAACTCCTGCCATCAGTGTGTGAATGTGGAAATAGTGTCAAAGCGCTTTGAAAAAGGTAGAAAAGCGCCATACAAGTACAACCCATATATATATATATATATATATGTATAGGTATACATACCTATATATATATATATTTATATATATATGTATACATACATATATACATATACAGTATATGAGTTGGGAAATTGTGTTAGATTTAAATATAAACGGAATACAATGATTTGCAAATAATTTTCAACCCATATTCAGTTGAATATGCTACAAAGACAACATATTTGATGTTAAAACTGATAAACATTTTTTTTTTGCAAATAATCATTAACTTTAGAGTTGGGAAACGTGGCAATAAATATTGATGAGTTGAGAAATGCTCATCAAACACTTATTTGGAACATCCCACAGGTGTGCAGGCTAATTGGGAACAGGTGGGTGCCATGATTGGGTATAAAAACAGCTTCCATGAAATGCTAAGTAATTCACAAACAAGGATGAGGCGAGGGTAACCAATTTGTAAGCAAATTGTCAAACAGTTTTAGAACAACATTTCTCAACGAGCTATTGCAAGGAATTTAGGGATTTAACCATCTACGGTCCGTAAAATCATCAAAAGGTTCAGAAATTCTGGAGAAATCACTACACATAAGCGATGATATCACGGACCTTTGACCCCTCAGGCGGTACTGCATCAAAAACCGACATCAGTGTGTAAAGGATATCCCCACATGGGCTCAAGAACACTTCATAAAACCACTGTCATTAACTACAGTTGGTCGCTATAGCTGTAAGTGCAAGTTAAAACTCTACTATGCAAATCGAAAGCTATTTATCAACAACACCCAGGAACGCCGCTGGCTTTGCTGGGCCCGAGCTCATCTAAGATGGACTGATGCAAAGTGGAAAAGTGTTCTGTGGTCTGACGAGTCCACATTTCAAATTATATTTGGAAACGGTCCTCCGGAACAAAGAGGAAAATAACCATCCGGATTGTTATAGGCGCAAAGTTCAAAAGCCAGCATCTGTGATGGTATGGGGGTGCATTAGTGCCCAAGGCATGGGTAACTTACACATCTGTGAAGGCACCATTAATGCTGAATGGTCCATACAGGTTTTGGAGCAACATATGTTGTCATCCAAGCAACGTTATCATGGACGCCCCTGCTTATTTCAGCAAAACAATGCCAAGCCACGTGTTACAACAGCGTTGCTTCGTAGTAAAAGAGTGCAAAAACTTTCCTGGCCCGCCTGCAGTCCAGACATGTGTCCCATCGAAAATGTGTGGCGCATTATGAAGCGTAAAATATGTCAACAAGACCACGGACTGTTGAAAAACTTAAGCTGTACATCAAGCAAGAATGGTAAAGAATTCCACTTTCAAAGCTTCAACAATTAGTTTCTTCAGTTCCCAAACATGTATTGAGTGTTGTTAAAGAAAATTGTAATGTAACACAGTGGTGAACATGCCCTTTCTCAACTACTTTGGCACGTGTTGCAGCCATGAAATTGTAAGTTAATTATTATTTGCAAAAAAAAAAAAATAAGTTTGAGAGTTTCAACATCAAATATCTTGTCTTTGTAGTGCATTCAATTGAATATGGGTTGAAAAGGATTTGCAAATCATTCCAAAGACATGCACCTGGGGATAGGTTGATTGGCAACATTAAATTGGCCCTAGTGTGTGAATGTGAGTGTGAATGTTGTCTGTCTATCTGTGTTGGCCCTGCGATGAGGTGGTGACTTGTCCAGGGTGTACCCCGCCTTCCGCCCGATTGTTGCTGAGATAGGCGCCAGCGCCCCTCGCGACCCCAAAAGGGAAGCAGCGGTAGAAAATGGATGGATGGATGTATTCCGTTTATATTTACATCCAACACGATTTCCCAACTCATACGGAAATGGGGTTTGTAGTAGTCCATGTTGATATCCTGCTCAGCTGGACATCACACATTGATAACTGCAGTTGAGACTATACTTTTTGAGACGAATGATCTTAGCAATCAGATCGGGGTTTGTATGTATATGTGTTAAAGTACCAGTGATTGTCACACACACACTAGGTGTGGTGAAATTATTCTCTTCATTTTACCCATCACCCTTGATCACCCCCTTGGAGGTGAGAGGAGCAGTGGGCAGCAGCGGTGGCCACGCCCGGGAATCATTTTTGGTGATTTAACCCCAAATTCCAACCCTTGATGCTGAGTGCCAAGCAAGGAGGTAATGGGTTGCACTTTTATAGTCCTTGGTATGACTCGGCCGGGGTTTGAACTCACAACCTACCGATATATATATATATATATATATATATATATATATATATGATAGACCTGTGATAGGCTCCAGCACCCTTTGCGAGCGGGACAAGCGGTATATATATATATATATATATATATATATATGTATGTGTGTATGTATGTGTAGAAGCATTTAAGTCTCACCTTAAAACTCATTTGTATACTGTAGCCTTTAAATAGACTCCCTTTTTAGACCAGTTGATCTGCCGTTTCTTTTCTTTTTTCTCCTATGTCCCACTCTCCCTTGTGGAGGGGGTCCGGTCCGATCCGGTGGCCATGTACTGCTTGCCTGTGTATCGGCTGGGGACATCTCTGCACTGCTAATCTGCCTCCGCTTGGGATGTTTTCCTGCTAGCTCCGCTGTGAACGGGACTCTCGCTGCTGTGTCGGATCCGCTTTGGACTGGACTCTCGCGACTGTGTTGGATCCATTATGGATTGAACTTTCACAGTATCATGTTAGACCCGCTCGACATCCATTGCTTTCCTCCTCTCCAAGGTTCTCATAGTCATCATTATCACCGACGTCCCACTGGGTCATCATTGTCACCGACGTCCCACTGGGTGTGAGTTTTCCTTGCCCTTATGTGGGCCTACCGAGGATGTCATAGTGGTTTGTGTTGTGGTTTGTGCAGCCCTTTGAGACACTAGTGATTTAGGGCTATATAAGTAAACATTGATTGATTGATAGCGCAATCATTCGGTCTATGCGGCGGGAGAGATTTAGCACGTTCTTTGCTGAATACTTTGGTGAGGTCATGGTAGCACTCAGGAATGGTAGAGAGGTCGATCTTGTGGTTAGTGGATAGTGTTGCCTTGCGGGGGCCCGAGGCAAACTTCAAGCAATTAGCGTGACAGGGGGTGCTCCAGGCCATTATCTCTCCGGAGGTGGTCCATGAAATGTGAGGATCATGTTGCTTCAACCAAGCTCTACCTAGGACCACAGGAGTGAAAGGGGCCTCCAAAACCCAGAAACAGATGGTCTCCGAATGGTTTCCGGACAAGGTGAGAAGCAGCGGTTCTGAACGGTTTTTGATAGGACCCAATGGACGTCCATCCAGAGCTTGAGCAAGAAGGTCCTTATCCAAGGATACCAGAGGAATCTTGTTTTGTTGGGCAAAACCATAGTCCATCAGACTATCATCCGCCCCGGAGTCCAAAAAAACCTTAACTGCCACTCTTTTGTCGTTCCAAGTTAAGGATGCGGAAAACAGGATGCCCGGGTTGTCTTGTCCCTGGGGAAGAGTTGAATGGCTCACCAGGATCCCCCTTGCTGGTGAGCCTGGTCTTTTAATAGGGACGGACAGTAGCGGACAATGTGTCCCGTTCCCCCACAGTAAAGACAGAGATGTTGCCTCATCCTTCTCTCCCTCTCCTCCGTCCCCAAACGGGTTCTTCCCACTTGCATGGGTTCGGTGGTTGGAACCGCAACTGGTAATGGGGTCGGTTGTCCTCCAATTGGCTGGAAGACGGGAGAAGAAGTCGTAGCCAGGGTTCTCCTGGCGACGCTCCGGGATCTCTCGGTTGCTCTCTCAACTAGTCTTTGGTCGTACTGAAGTGCCAAATCAATGAGGGCTCTGCAAGAGGTTGGTCTTTCCCTCAGCAGACCTTCCTTAATTTCTTCAGCGAGTCTTTGACGAAAAGCACTTTGGAGCGCCTTGTTGTTCCAGCCGCTGTCTGCCGCAATGGTCCGGAACTCAAGGGTGTAAGCTGCCACCAAGCGAGTTCTTTGCTGGATGGTGTGCAGACGTCCTGCGGCATCTTCCCCATCCTTGGGGTGGTCAAATATGGCCAAAAATTCGGACCAAAATGCTGAGTAGTCGGTGCCAAGGCCTAGTGACTTGTCCAAAGCTGCAGTAACCCACTTGAGAGCAGGTCTGGTAAGCAGCGAAAAAATAAATGCAATTTTTGCCCCATCAGTAGTGTAGCGTGAGGGTTGGTGCAAAAAAATAAACTCACATTGCACCAAAAAACCCCTACAGAGCTCAAAATTACCCTCAAAAGGCCTAGGACTAGCAATCTTGGGCTACCGGCTAAGAGAAATGCTACCGGAGCTAGTGGCTGGTGTAGCATGCTGTCCTGATACCAAGTCTTGCACTGGACTGGGGCCTAACTGGTCCAACTTCATATATAACTTGGTGAAAACCTTTTCTAAATTGTCCTCTAATGCCTCAAAGCGAGTCTGGTGTTTCTTAAGGATTGAGCACATTACCTCCAAGTCCGGACTTCGTGGGATCCGAGCCTGGGGAGCGAGTCTTGGCTGCGGGGTGTCGTCTGGTTCCGACATGGTTGGCCGGAACAAACTGTTATGTACGTGAGGGTTGGAAGGAGACGACACCACGAAGGACTTAAGGTTGCCAGGTTTATTGTAACCTTTGATAATTGTGTGGGATGTGTATGCTCAGTGCTGGTTGCAGGATTAAGTGTAAAGTTAACCATGTATAGAATTCAAGAGGATGTTGTACGTGCGTGATGGATGAAATCTTCGTCCGACCAAGGGGGTAGGCACAAGGGAGATCCGGAGACAGGCAGGAGGTCGGGGGCAAGTGGCAAGCAACAATGTCCGAGTCTAGGCGAGTGATCGAGGATCGAAGGAGGCAGTCCAATTTCCGGGAGGACATCGAGATCCAGCGCTCGAGCACACGGAACAAGGTGGGCACTGCAAGGAGGACAAGGGACATAAGTCAACGAGACAAAAAGGGCAAAAGACAAAAGAGGCGAGGACAACGAGAGGGAAGCCAGAGACGTGAATGCTTACTACGAGAGTTTACGACGTTCCGGCGCAGGATCCAAGGAGTGACTGGATCTTATGCTGTCCCTTTGATTGCTGCCGGGTGCTCTGATGACAGGCAGCCTGCAGCTGCGGCGAAGCGTGGGCGTGGTGCGTGTACTGGCATGCTGCCAGAAAGAGTGTGGGAACCTGCTGCGGGAGAATCTTGGGTTCGCATCCACGCCGTGACATATGGGGAATAACGGTTCGATGAAAAATTGATTATCGATTCAAAATATATACTTTTTTAATAACATTGGGTGTGAGTTCTATGAGTAACTACATTCCTAAAAAAGATAAACAGCTCTGATCCATTTCGATATTACGTATAATAAAACTGGTTGTTTAATAAAATGCTTTTGGTGTAGCAGTTTAGAGTAGATACAGTCGCTATATTGCACATTTTAGTTAATAAAATTGGAAAACTTAAAATAAACGTTTTCCCATTTCCTGACAATTTTAGCAGTTAAATAATTGTTACAGTATGAGGTATTTTAAATTGCAATAATTGGTTAATTACATACTTGTTATGATATACTCCACATATATTATACTTATTATTGATGATAAAATAAGTATTACTATTAGAGGTGCTCAAAATAAAATCAATTCACATCTGAATCGTGTGTCTTTTTTTAAATCCATTCATAATTTTCAAACATGTAATTTTAAAAAAGAAACAAAGGACAATTTTTTATTATTTTTTTTAAAGAATATATTTTTTAAGAATACGTTTTTAGGCCTTTATCAAGCTTACGTCATACAGCAACCAAAAGGATGTTTTGTAACCTGTAGCCTGTTTTGAAAAAGTTTTATGATAATTATAATACCAAATAATACATTGCCAGAATCGGTTTGAATCTAGAATCGTGTTGAATCAAAATTCGATTCTGAATTGAATGGCCATCCCAAGAATCAAATCCAATTGTGAAGTGCCCTAAGATTCCCACCTCCATTAGTTATGTATTATTATTGGTATATTTTATTATTATATATTTAACTATCATGACACTTGGTGTATGAAACGTTTTAAATCTAGTTTTAAATTCCCTTACAGGGGATACAATTGCTTTCAATTTCATAATACGTCTGGTTAATGACAACAGTATTCTGATTATTTAACATTTAATTTTCCCCCCTCAGGTGGCAATGGAAACATTAACAGGACGTGAAGTCAAACATACACAGCTGGTGAGTTAGAGAAACACCTTAAGAAACAGGAACGTTGTGGCTTGAACTTTCTGCTCTCCTCTATTGCAATCACAGTTAGGATGCCTGACAATTGTCTGTTGTCAGATTGTGTGCCAAAGACAACAGTAACATCCTTTTAATGGAGTGCTGGGAGTGTGAGTCTGCCTCCGCCTGTTTCAATAACTTAACCCTACAAATTATTGACCTTTGTCTTGGTACAAAATCAGCATGAGATCAAATACTTATTTTACCTACTGTATTTTTTAGTATTCATTATTATTAATAAATGGCAAGAGGAGCCATTCAGTTGATTGAACAGTTTGATTATTTTTCATGTATTTGTGCATGTACAATCATGCTGTGACACACTTGAGCACAGATCAGAGCAACAGACACAAAATGTATGTGTTTTTTCAGCGACATTAACTGTTTTTTTTTTGTTTTTTTCAATCAATGATTACTTTATCTCCTCTCTGAGCTGCAACCTTATCGTGGTAGAGGAGTTTGCGTGTCCCAATGATCCTAGGAGCTATGTTGTCCGGGGGCATAAAGCCCCCTGGTAGAGTCTCCCAAGGCAAACAGGTTCCAGGTGAGGGATCAGACAAAGAGCAGCTCGAAGACCTTTATGAAGAAAAAAAAAGCATGGACCCAGATTTCCCTCGCCCGGACGCGGGTCACCGGGGCCCCCCTCTGGAGCCAGGCCCGGAGGTGGGGCACGATGGCGAGCGCCTGGTGGCCGGGGCTGTTCCCATGGGGCCCGGCCGGGCACAGCCCGAAGAGGCAACGTGGGTCACCCCTCCAATGGGCTCACCATCCATAGCAGGGGCCATAGAGGTCGGGTGCAATGTGAGCTGGGCGGCAGCCGAAGGCAGGGCACTTGGCGGTCCGATCCTCGGCTACAGAAGCTAGCTCTTGGGACGTGGAACGTCACGTCACTGGGGGGGAAGGAGCCTGAGCTAGTGCGCGAAGTCGAGAAATTCCGGCTGGACATAGTCGGACTCACTTCGACGCACAGCAAGGGCTCTGGAACCACTTCTCTCGAGAGGGATTGGACCCTCTTCCACTCTGGCGTTGCCGGCAGTGAGAGGCGACGGGCTGGGGTTGCAATTCTTGTTTCTCCCCGCCTCAAAGCCTGTACGTTAAAGTTCAACCCGGTGGACGAAAGGGTAGCCTCCCTCCGCCTTCGGGTGGGGGGACGGGTCCTGACTGTTGTTTGTGCTTACGCATCAAACACCAGTTCAGAGTACCCACCCTTTTTGGGAACACTCGAGGCAGTACTGGAAAGTGCTCCCTCGGGTGATTCCCTTGTCCTACTGGGAGACTTCAACGCTTACGTTGGCAACGACAATGAAACCTGGAGAGGCGTGATTGGGAAGAATGGCCGCCCGGATCTGAACCCGAGTGGTGTTTTGTTATTGGACTTTTGTGCTCGTCACAGTTTGTCCATAACAAACACCATGTTCAAACATATGGGTGTCCATATGTGCACTTGGCACCAGGACACCCTAGGCCGCAGTTCCATGATCGACTTTGTAGTTGTGTCATCGGATTTGCGGCCTTATGTTTTGGACACTCGGGTGAAGAGAGGGGCGGAGCTTTCTACCGATCACCACCTGGTGGGGAGTTGGCTGCGATGGTGGGGGAGGATGCCGGACAGACCTGGCAGGCCCAAACGCATTGTGAGGGTCTGCTGGGAGTCTTCTGTCAGACAAAGTTTCAATTCCCACCTCCAGAAGAACTTTGAACATGTCACGAGGGAGGTGCTGGACATTGAGTCCGAGTGGACCATGTTCCGCACCTCTATTGTCGAGGCGGCAGATCGGAGCTGTGGCCGCAAGATAGTTGGTGCCTGTCGGGGCGGCAATCCTAAAACCCCTTGGTGGACACCAGCGGTGAGGGATGCCGTCAAGCTGAAGAAGGAGTCCTATCGGGTCCTTTTGGCTCATAGGACTCCGGAGGCAGTGGACAGGTATCGGCAGGCCAAGCGGTGTGCAGCTTCAGCGGTCGCGGAGGCAAAAACTCGGACATGGGAGGAGTTCGGGGAAGCCATGGAAAACGACTTCCGGACGGCTTCGAAGCGATTCTGGACCACCGTGCGCCGCCTCAGGAAGGGGAAGCAGTGCACTATCAACACCGTGTATGGTGCGGATGGTGTTCTGCTGACCTCAACTGCGGATGTTGTGGATAGGTGGAAGGAATACTTCGAAGACCTCCTCAATCCCACCAACACGTCTTCCTATGAGGAAGCAGTGCCTTGGGAATCTGTGGTGGACTCTCCTATTTCTGGGGCTGAGGTCGCTGAGGTAGTTAAAAAGCTCCTCGGTGGCAAGGCCCCAGGGGTGGACGAGATCCGCCCGGAGTTCCTTAAGGCTCTGGATGCTGTGGGGCTGTCTTGGTTGACAAGACTTTGCAGCATCGCGTGGACATCGGGGGCGGTACCTCTGGATTGGCAGACCGGGGTGGTGGTTCCTCTCTTTAAGAAGGGGGACCGGAGGGTGTGTTCCAACTATCGTGGGATCACACTCCTCAGCCTTCCCGGTAAGGTTTATTCAGGTGTACTGGAGAGGAGACTACGCCGGATAGTCGAACCTCGGATTCAGGAGGAACAGTGTGGTTTTCGTCCTGGTCGTGGAACTGTGGACCAGCTCTATACTCTCGGCAGGGTTCTTGAGGGTGCATGGGAGTTTGCACAACCAGTCTACATGTGCTTTGTGGACTTGGAGAAGGCATTCGACCGTGTCCCTCGGGAAGTCCTGTGGGGAGTGCTCAGATAATATGGGGTATGGGACTGTCTTATTGTGGCGGTCCGTTCCCTGTAGGATCAGTGCCAGAGCTTGGTCCGCATTGCCGGCAGTAAGTCAAACACATTTCCTGTGAGGGTTGGACTCCGCCAAGGCTGTCCTTCGTCACCGATTCTGTTCATAACTTTTATGGACAGAATTTCTAGGCGCAGTCAAGGCGTTGAGGGGTTCAGGTTTGGTAACCGCAGGATTAGGTCTCTGCTTTTTGCAGATGATGTGGTCCTGATGGCTTCATCTGACCGGGATCTTCAGCTCTCGCTGGATCGGTTCGCAGCCGAGTGTGAAGCGACCGGAATGAGAATCAGCACCTCCAAGTCCGAGTCCATGGTTCTCGCCCGGAAAAGGGTGGAATGCCATCTCCGGTTTGGGGAGGAGACCCTGCCCCAAGTGGAGGAGTTCAAGTACCTAGGAGTCTTGTTCACGAGTGAGGGAAGAGTGGATCGTGAGATCGACAGGCGGATCGGTGCGGCGTCTTCAGTAATGCGGACGTTGTACCGATCCGTTGTGGTGAAGAAGGAGCTGAGCCGGAAGGCAAAGCTCTCAATTTACCGGTCGATCTACGTTCCCATCCTCACCTATGGTCATGAGCTTTGGGTCATGACCGAAAGGATAAGATCACGGGTACAAGCGGCCGAAATGAGTTTCCTCCGCCAGGTGGCGGGGCTCTCCCTTAGAGATAGGGTGAGAAGCTCTGCCATCCGGGAGGAACTCAAAGTAAAGCCGCTGCTCCTTCACATCGAGAGGAGCCAGATGAGGTGGTTCGGGCATCTGGTCAGGATGCCACCCGAACGCCTCCCTAGGGAGGTGTTTAGGGCACGTCCAAGCGGTAGGAGGCCACGGGGAAGACCCAGGACACGTTGGGAAGACTATGACTCCCGGCTGGCCTGGGAACGCCTCGGGATCCCCCGGGAAGAGCTAGACGAAGTGGCTGGGGAGAGGGAAGTCTGGGTTTCCCTGCTTAGGCTGTTGCCCCCGCGACCCGACCTCGGATAAGCGGAAGATGATGGATGGATGGATGGATGGATGGATGGATTACTTTATGATGTACTACGGATAAATAACGACTGACAACGATTAATGGTTTCCCGGTACAGAAATATGTGCTGGTCTCTGCAGCGGAGGACAGTGGTGTAGACGCTTGTCTGCAGTTTTTGGATGCGGCAGCTGGACTGTGGCCAACTTCTATGACGCGTAGTCTTCTGGATCTTTCCTTGCAGTGCACTGCGAGTCACCACCGCGACCGACCCAGCATGAACAAAGTAAGCGCTCAAGTTCAATGCTGATCTTTCCAAACAAGAAATAGTAAGTTTTGTGTACATTGAACATATTTCTGAACAGTTATATTCAATACTTAAAATAGCTTTAAAATGATTTATATTTGCATATTGATGTACTTGTTTTGTTTCCGAGGGCTGTGTCTCAAGCCAAGTACTTCCATCAATACTCTTTACTAAGTGTATTGTGTAGGGCTGCAGCTATCGATTATTTTACTATTTCATTGATTTATGTTGCGGTTGTGTGGGGCGTTGAACCCAGAATGCAAAATTGGCAGCCGTCGTGCAGGTAAAAAATATATTTAATGTCAAAACACAGAGGACAGGGCTGACATATATACCATCCTGATTGGCAACCAGGATACACATGTTCCTGGTTGCCAATTAGGGACAGGTTAGGAGGCTAACGTCCAGACCGGAGAAATATTGGCAAAAGGAGGCAGAACAGGAATTGGAACCAAAATAAGACTGCCCGGGCAGGAATTAAAAGAAATATAGGAACATAAGAAAACAAAGTTCAAACCTGTGATGACAATCCATTGATTGTTTTGTTCGATTAATCAGATAAAACAAACTTCATAACCTTAAAGGCCTACTGAAACCCACTACTACCCACCACGCAGTCTGATAGTTTATGTATCAATGATGAAATATTAACATTGCAACACACGCCAATACAGCCGGTTTGGTTTTCTAAATTACAATTTTAAATTTCCCGGGAGTTTCGTCTTGAAAACGTTGTGTAATGATGACGTGTACGCAAGACGTCACGCGTTTTTAGGAAGTATGAGCGCTGCACACACACAGCTAAATGTCGTCTGCTTTAACGGCATAATTACACAGTATTTTGGAGATCTGTGTTGCTGAATATTTTGCAATTTGTTCAATTAATATTGGAGAAGTCACAGTAGAAAGATGGAATTGGGAAGCTTTAGCCTTTAGCCACACAAACACACGGTGATTCCTTGTTTAAAATTCCCGGAGGTGAAAATTTACTATGGATCAAAGCGCGGTCAAGCGAACATGAATCCAGACCAAATGTCAACCAGCAGGTTTCGGTGAGAAAATTGTGGTTAAAAAGTCGCTTCTTACCGGAGAAAAGCTGAGCTTGGGCCATCCATGAAGCTGCCGTCGACTCCCCTGAGACATTGGCGTCAACACACCCGTGGACGTACACCTCCGACTATCAAGTATTATTAAACTCACTAAAACACTAGCAACACAATAGAAAGATAAGGGATTTCCCAGAATTATCCTAGTAAATGTGTTTAAAAACATCGGAATCAGTCTCAATTTTTTTTTTTAACTTTTGTTTTTTTTTTTCTTCCCTAGTCCGTCGCTATCAATATCCTCAAACACAAATCTTTCATCCTCGCTCAAATTAATGGGGAAATTGTCGTTTTCTCGGCCCGAATAGCACTTTTTGTCGGAGGCTCCCATTAAAATAAATGTGAATATGTGAGGAGCCCCCACACTTGCGACGTCATCGTCTGCGACTTCCGGTAGAGGCAGGGCTATTCTCTTAACACAGACAGTTGCAAACTTTATCGTGGATGTTCTCTACTAAATCCTTTCAGCAAAAATATGGCAATATCGCGAAATGATCAAGTATGATAAATAGAATGGACCTGCTATCCCCGTTTAAATAAGAAAATCTCATTTCAGTAGGCCTTTAATGTGTATTATAGGGAATTTTGTTTTGCTTGTCATTAACTTTATTATTTTTTCTAAAAAAATGCACATCAATATAAAAATGGCACTTTTAACTTGTGGACATTAATCAGATTTGGAAAAAAAACTCTCCGCTGTCGCCACCACAAAGATTAAAGTACCTACACTTTATCACTCTCATATGCACAGTTCATGCGGTCTGGATTTTATACATTTCATTAGTTACAGCCGTTAAACAATTAAACGAAGCAACGAAATATGAATACAAGTTTATTTTATAATAAATTTCATGGATGGATCTTGATTGCTTGCATGTGTGCCTGCGTGTGCCTTGCGTATGTGCGTGTGTGTGTGTGTGTCCGTGTGTCTTCGTGTGTCTTCGTGTGTCTTCGTGTGTGTCTGTCCGTCCTTTACACGGGGTGGGCTGTCCACAGTGTGGTTGGGAGAATACAAATAAGAGAAATGTGCGTAACTTAAAGCGTGTAGAAAAGACTTCAGTGCAAACAGGAGGATAGGGCCCTTCATTTCTGAGTGTGTATATTTCGTCCTGAATCCATAACTGCTGTTGCACACTTACTGGAAATGACGAATGTAATACTGTTTTAACCCGTTTCTTTTTTTCTCCTTTTTAATGGTGAATTGCAACCACTTGTCTGGGTATTATTGCAAACATCAAACCCCCTCCCCCCACTTCAGCTGCACTGTTTTGACTGCAACATCCAGTTGCTGACCTTAAATTTGTTAGTGTGACCCCACTTGTGCAATGAAAAAACTAAAAGTACAAAAGTGCATAAATTCATAAATTTAGGCCCCTGCATCAAACTCCTATTTTGTTTCATTCCTCACTTTGCAGCAAACTAAGTTTGTGGTCTCCTCTGCTGGATGCTTCTGAGAAGCTAAAGAAATTAGTGGCTGTGTCTAAATTCATGCAATTACGTACTTTATTTACACTTGGATTTTTTCATTGTATACTTAGTGTGCTAATGGAACTACTACATGTGAGACCACCATGTTAGAGCAACCACTATGTGATGTTATCATTATGGATACAATGATAAATATATACTTGATGTTAATCAGTATTATTGTTTCACTCTTTAGGTTCTCCATGCATTAATCGAGCTGCTTCCCCCATCAAGTTGCTCCTCTTTGGACCCACCTCACAGTCTGCAGGACGGAGCCCCTGTTCATGTCGAGCACACAACCAGCTTACCTGTGGAGAACGACGAGCAACACAGCCTCCACACCTCCGCAGCGTGGACAGGACCGTGCGAATGCAGCCAGTCGGAGGTGACATATCTAAGTGTCGCCGAGGCGGATCATGTCGACACAACAGACGAGGATCCGCACAAAAGCTGGCCGGTGCAGTGCAGCTGCCAAACTGCTACAGGCGATCTCTGCGAGGACTGCATGGCCAACATTTTTACTAACACTTCCAAACCGTTCTCAGAGTAATGGCCTGTTGTTTCAAGCACTGAGACTTGCTGTTGAGGCCACAGAATAGGTGATCTTGTGTTAAAGAGGAACTGCACTAGTTTTTGGAATATTGTCTATTGTTTACAATCCTTATTTTTTGGTTATTTTTGCATTCTGATTTGTAAAACTCGGCTCGTTCTTGGCTGCCTGCAATGCAGTTAATGGCAGCAATCCATTCAGCCTCTAAATCACTTAAAAAATGCATTCAGAAACTGTCAAAAATTCTATATTTATGTTCCGTAACCTGTTTAATAACCAAACTGTAGCGACATTGTTTTTGTAAGAGCGAACACCAAATAACATTTTTTCTAGCATAGTAATGCATCACCATTCGACGGTATGCAGCTGAATGGCTTTTGAGTTTGTAATGCACAACACAATGCAGTAAGACACCAATCTGTACTGACTGAAAAACATGAACAAATATGTTTACAGTATCTGTAGAGAATTAACCCACATTTCATGTTGTCTTTGTACACAGCTAGCTTGACAGCGTATGTACTGTGGTTGTAATAACAAGCATGTATCATGATCAATATTATAGTGACTCACTCAATGGACAGTTGGGCGTTCGGTCCAGCTGGCGGGGGATGTTTCCAATTGATTTTGGGTAAGCACGCCATTTATGTCAGCATAGCATGGCTCAAAGTTCCACGTGTATACCTGCAAGTCACGCCGACCTTACTCTCTCAGCTTCCATCTGCTCCAACGTTTCACCCTCTATTTTGTGCTTGCTTCTATCAGCAGAAGTTCATCCTCTGTATTTTCATCTTCAAAAAGATGAGGTTCTGAATCCTCATTTGTCCAAAAGTAGTCATCTTTGTTGTCTGTTACCAAGTCTGCCATGATTAGAACACGCTCACATTTTTTTCAAGAAGTAGGAACACACGTTTGTTGCCGGTAGTTTGCTGCCAGTTTAAACGGAAATATATGCGCTGAGGAAATAAGTTCTGGTATTACTTAAAATGACCAAAATACGGTAAATAATGTACATATTACATATTGTTATGAAAGGGTTGAAATGGTTTTAAAGGGCTTTGAAGGCTACACTGGTACAACTTCCAAGCGTTTTTTTTTTATCATCTTTAAATTCTCATAATGATTGTGAACAATAGGAAGAATTCCAAAATAAAAGTGCAGTTCTCTTTTCTATACATAAGATAGTATATATATATATATATAATACATGATAGTAGGGGTGCTAAAAAATATAGATTAACACCTAAATCGTGATTCTTATTTATTCGGGTTTTTCAAGTCTCTTAAAAAAATGATGTATGTATACATCTTTATATATACCATATTATATATATATATATATATATATATATATATATATATATATATATGTATATATGTATGTATGTATGTGTGTGTGTATATATATATATATATATATATATATATATATATATATATATATATATATATATATATATATATATGTATGTACATGTACAGTGGGGCAAAAAAGTATTTAGTCAGCCACCGATTGTGCAAGTTCTCCCACTTAAAATGATGACAGAGGTCTGTAATTTTCATCATAGGTACACTTCAACTGTGAGAGACAGATTGTGGATAAAAAAAAATCCAGGAATTCACATTGTAGGAATTTTAAAGAATGTATTTGTAAATTAAGGTGAAAAATAAGTATTTGGTCAACCATTCAAAGCTCTCACTGATGGAAGGAGGTTCGGGCTCAAAATCTCACGATAAATGGCCCCATTCATTCTTTCCTTAACACGGATCAATCGTCCTGTCCCCTTAGGAGAAAAACAGCCCCAAAGCATGATGTTTCCACCCCCATGCTTCCCAGTAGTTATGGTGTTCTTGGGATGCAACTCAGTATTCTTCTTCCTCCAAACACGACGAGTTGAGTTTATACCAAAAAGTTCTATTTTGGTTTCATTTGACCACATGACATTCTCCCAATCCTCTGCTGTAACATCCATGTATCCATTTTGGTATAAACTCAACTCGTCGTGTTTGGAGGAAGAAGAATACTGAGTTGCATCCCAAGAACACCAATCCTACTGTGAAGCATGGGGGGTGGAAACTGTCTTTCACAGTTGAAGTGTACCTATGATGAAAATTACAGACCTCTGTCATTATTTTAAGTGGGAGAACTTGCACAATCGGTGGCTGACTAAATACTTTTTTGCCCCACTGTATGTATGCATGTGTGTATGTATATATGTATGTATTTGTGTATATATATATTTATGTATTTGTTTGTGTGTGTATAAATATATTTGTATATGTGTATATATATATATATATATATATATATGTGTGTGTATACATCAGAGGTGGGTAGAGTAGCCAGAAATTGTACTCAAGTAAGAGTACTGTTACTTTAGAGATGTATTACTCAAGTAAAAGTAATGAGTAGTCACCCAAATATTTACTTGAGTAAAAGTAAAAAGTATGTTGTGAAAAAACTACTCAAGTACTGAGTAACTGATGAGTAACCTGTTTGTTTAATGATGACGACAACAAGTAATGCACAACAACATAAAAATAGCATTGAACAAATTCAGAGCCAGGAATATCTCTTAAGCAACTAAAACAATAATGTTAAATAATATGTATTTGATTTTACACTGTATTGAAAAAAAAATTGAAAACTAATTTTACCTTTGCAAGCTCATGATACTATTGGCTAAGTTTTATATTCATAAATGTAAGTTTCTCAATACCTGACCTGTTATTTGTGCCTTTAAAAAGATTTAGAAATGTACATTAAAACCCTCTACCTCTTACAACCAAAAAGCTGCGAAAACCATGATGCTATGTTCCAAATTTAAGTTATTTACTGAGATTGAGTGGGCCTATGACTTTGCACCTTGTTTATTTTATATATATATTTTTTGCATTCTATTTTAATTACTTTGAATTTACAACCACCTGGCGTTATGTACAGTTTTTATATTGTTTTGTACTGTTTTTGTACTTACTTTGATTATTATTTTTAACTGTTTGTAAATGTTGAAATTTATAAATAAAGGTTTATAAAAAAATTTAAAAAGTGTGCAGTTAATCATACCATCCAGGACAAGCTGGACAGAATGCCAGTGGACCCCTGCCTGGTTACCTGGATTTCGAACTACCTCACCGACAGGCCACAGTACGTCAGACTGAAGGACATCACGTCTGACACTGTGATCTGCAGCACCGGAGCACCGCAAGGAACGGTGCTGGCCCCTCTTCTCTTCACCCTGTACACGGTGGACTTCTGCTACAACTCGGAGTTGTGTGATATCCAGAAGTACGCGGATGACACAGCCATCGTCGCGTGCATCAGGGACGGCAGAGAGGAGGAGTTTCGGAGCCTGGGGAGGGACTTTGCTGTCTGGTGCCACACGAACCTCTTGCAACTCATCCCGTCAAAGACCAAGGAGCTGGTCATTGACTTTGGGTGGTCGAGTCCAGGGTCACAACTTATTGTGATCGAGGGAGTTGAGGTATAGACCGTGGACTCATTCAAGTACCTCGGGGTTTGGGTGGACAATAAGCTGGACAGGACTGTTCACACGGACCACCTGTACAAGAAAGGACAGATCAGGCTGTACTTCCTCAGGAGGCTGCGCTCCTTCAACATTTGTAGAAAACTCCTGTGGATGTACTACCAGTCTGTGGTTGCCAGTTTTCTGTTCTACATGGTAGTGTGCTGGGGGGGCAGTACATCTAAGAAGGACAGCTCCAGACTGGAGAAACTGATCAGGCGGGCCGCATCTACAATCGGAATGAAACTGTACTCACTGGTGACGGTGGCAGAGAAGAGGACTGTTGACAAACTAGTAAGCATCCTGGATGATCCCAGTCACCCTCTGCATAGCGTTATCAGTAGCCAGAGGAGCCTGTTCAGTGCTAGACTGCTTCATCCCAAGTGCAGGACTAATAGACTCAAAAACTCCTTTGTCCCACACGCCATTAGACTGTACAACTCCTCTCTGGGGAGGGGTGTGGGGGGTACTAGGTTGACGGGGGATGTAAAACTATAACAGTGCAATACTTTGTCATAACATGGTCACTACTGCAATGTTTCTCTTGTTATATTCTTATTTTACTGTTATATTTTTATTCCCATTGTTGCTTTTTATTTTTATTCTTATTGTAATATTTTTATATTTTGTTTCCATTTAAACCCCCATTATTTACTTTTTACTTTTTAAATTGATCTCAACTCCGTACACTGCTGCTGGAATTTTAATTTTCCTGAAGGAATCAATAAAGTACTGTCTATCTATCTATCTATCTATCTATCTATCTATCCATCTATCTATCTATCTATCTATCTGTCTATCTATGTGACCGCCTGGCTCTGTTTGATTAGTGAAACGGAGTCAAACGTCACCAGTGACTGCATTTGATTGGTGAAACGCATGCATGTGATAGATCCTACTTTGAAGGTCTGTCTGACAAACCAAAACAAAGCGTGCATTAACAGATCGATAAAAATCAGTAGCAAGTAGCGAGCTGAATGTAGATAAATGGAGTGGAGTAAAAGTAGCGTTTCTTCTCTATAAATATACTCAAGTAAAAGTAAAAGTATGTTGCATTAAAATTACTCTTAGAAGTACAATTTATCCCAAAAGTTACTCAAGTAGATATAACGGAGTAAATGTAGCGTGTTACTACCCACCTCTGTATATATATATATATATATATATATATATATATATATATATATGTATATATATATATATTAGAAATACTTAAATTTCTGTGTTCATTTATTTATACATATACACACACATTGCACTCCTCTACTCATTGTTGTATTTGAAGTGCAATACTTTGCGGCCAGTAGAAAAGCCTTTGAAGGAGCATAGGTATGGGCAGCATCTATGACATTTTATCTGCAGGAAAGAAGTGAGTTTAGGGTTGAATTGTCCATCCTCGTTCTATTCTCTGTCACTATCTTTCTAACCATGCTGAACACCCTCTCTGATGATGCATTGCTGTGTGGCATGTACAAAAGTGCCTTCATCAAATGCACCAGAGTCTGGAATCGTCCATCTCTCCCGAGCATACCGCTTCCCCTTCGAACTGTCTAGGATGAACTGAAATTATTTTTTCCAATCATTTTGGAACTTGCAAGCGTACTTCTTCTTCTTACTTGTTGTCACCATGACTGTCTCTTCTTCGTTCTTCTGTTTCGTCTCTGTTATGTTTTTGGACATTACTACTTGCCGTAGTTTTGAAGCAATGCATAATGGGAATCCAGATGTTATGTGTCAGTGTATTAACATGCTGGCTGGAATAAACACACGCTGACAAATAGCTCCGCGCCTGCCTACTTTATGGGCTATAAATAAACCTATGGATAACGGAGACATATAAAATAGTCTCCTTGTTGTGTGTGCAGTTGCGCACTGAGCTCCAAAAGCTGTAGATGTTATAATGTAACTGGGCCGGCATGCTGTTTATATGGAGGTAAATCGGATGTGACGACAGGCTGTGCTCACTCAGGTCTGGCTGGAAATCGTGAGAAGTCCGGGAGAATGGTTGTTCGGGAGTCTCCCGGAAAAATTGGGAGGGTTGGCAACTATTATATATATATATATATATATATATATATATATATATATATATATATATATATATATATATATTTATTTACACACACAGTCTATACATATATTTATATATATATGTATATATACATTTATATATATATATATATATATATATATGTATATGTATGTAAATATATGTCTATATATATGTGTATAGTGTATATACACATATATACACATAGGTGTGAATGAATGATGGGTTCCCACTTCTCTGTGAGCGCTTTAAGTACCTAATGATAGAAAAGCGCGATATTAAATCTAATCCCTTATTATTATCATTATTATTATTATTATTATTATATGTGTATACATATATGTATATATAAATGTATATATATGTATATGTATATGTATATACACACACATATATACATACATGTATATATGTGTGTATATATATATTATACTATATAAGTGTATAATGTATATAATGTGTGTATATATTTGAATCAAGAATGGTGTTTAATCGCAAACCGTCGACCCAAGAATATTATCGAATCCTGAGTTGTTGTAAGATTAATTGCTCTACCTAATATAATGATTGATTAGATGTTTTTGTGACCTCAAATTGTTCATATAGTCACCGATTTCATTGCGTAAAAGTACCATGTTTACTGTTTGTTTGTATTTAAGGTAGATATAAATGAACGTTGGATAAAGACGTTTGAACTGCAATATTGTTATGTACTAAATTCCTAAAAGTCCCATTTTCAGGTTTACCCTAAAGGCAGCATGCACTGACGCAGGAAACTGGTTAGGAGGCTTTCAAAATAAAACCCTTGTTGGTGCTATACACATCCGTCATACATTTTATTTTCATTGTTTTTTTATGTATCGTGTAGTTAGTTAAAATACAATATTTCCACTTCACGTTGTCTCGTGCAGGTGCTATTGTGCCAACCACACGTTCAGTTTAATCTTTCAGTCTGAAAATTCCCTCGGCGGAAGTTATATTGTTGCTTTGCTCGCCTAGCCTTGCACGGCTCATCCATCCATCCATTTCCGACCCCTTGTCCCTCCATTTGGGCTAAACAAGCTGGTTGGAGTTCGACACATTTGGGTCGTCTCTTGTTACTTTCCATGTATTCCGGTTGTTTTGGCAGCCTACCTTTTTGATTTTGTTGGAACCTCCGTGAGTTTGAGGCGAGCTATGGTCTTATCAACATCTCAGCAAGTCGCCTTGGCGTTTACGGCGGTGATGTTGACGTTTGTGGTTTTCCCCAAGATGTTCAGCATTGGCGGAGGTAATGATGTGAAGGAAACCGGGCGCGACTCCCGATACGTCAGAAAAGGTGACGTATTTTTAATGCGTGTACATTTTTATGTGTATTTCGTTGTACAGGTGTTATATTGAGTTTATTTAGTGAGTGTGAATGTTGTCTGTCTATCTTTGTTGGCCCTGTGATGTGGTGGCGACTTGACCAGGGTGTATCCCGCCTTCCGCCCGATTGTAGCTGAGATAGGCACCAGCGCCCCCCGCAACCCCAAAGGGAATAAGCGGTAAAAAAAATGGATGGATGGATGAAGGTGTTTATTTGTTTCTCTAAGTAGGAACAGCTGTGCTTAAGAAGCCTAATATATTGCCTAACGACCAATCAGTCATCAATCAATCAAACTTTATTTATACAACCCTTAATCATGAGTGTCTCAAAGGGCTGCACAAGCCACAACGACATCCTCGTTTCAGATCCCACATCACGGCAAGAAAAAACTTAACCCAATGGGATACAATGAAAAACCTTTGAGAAGACCGCAGATGTGGGGACCCCCCCGTCCTTGGGCGACCGTGCAATGGATGTGGAGTGAATCTACTTAATAGTGTGAGAGTCCAGTCCATAGTGGGGCCAGCAGAGGATCATCTTGAATAGAGACAACTCAGTAGCGTAGAGACGTCATCAACTGATGCACAGATGAGTGGTCCACCCCGGGTCCCGACTTTGAACAGCTAGCAACACATCTCTGGTCACCTAATATGTACCCCCCCTCTCCACGCAGAGCAGAAAAAAGATGGCAGATCAACTGGTCTGAAAGGGGGGGGGTCATTTTAAAGGCTAGAGTATACAAATGAGTTTTTAAGATGGGCCTTAAATGCTTCTACTGAGGTAGTATCTCTAACTGTTACCCAAAGGGCATTCCAGAATACTGGAGCCCGAATAGAAAATGCTCGATAGCCCACAGACTTTTTTTGGACTCTGGGAATCACTAATAAGTAGATTTCTTGCATGGACATATGGTACAATACAATCAGCAAGATAGAATGGACTTGGACCGTTTAGTATTTTATACATAAGTAGCAAAACCTTAAAGTCGCATTTTAACCTATCGACCTATATTGATTGTGGCGCGTGACCCCTTAAATCAACCTCTATATGTATATATCATGTTTAGAATGCTTAACTAATCTATGTATATAATATATTTAGTAAAGTTTGTGATAATACAGAGTGACTCATAGTGCCAAAGAGATAACATCCTTTCAGCTTCACAGATACGGTGCATTTGTTGTGGCGCTTCATATGCGTGTCTTAGAGATGCGCGGATAGGCAATTATATCATCCGCAACCGCATCACCAAAGTTGTCATCCACCCGCCGTTCACCCGAACCAACATTTAATCAGAGCCGCAACCACCCGCCCGCCACCCGCCCGCTGAAATACATCAGAGGTCGGCCACCTTTACCACTCAAAAAGCAATTTAAACCTGTTTCACAGAGTAAAGAAGACAATGGGAGCCGCTGACGTTCTTGCGAACATCCAATAGTGTTCATCCTGATGACAAGAATAAAGGTGTGCTGTGAAGCCATTGCTTTTGACATCTTCAACAACATGTACAAACCGATTGTTAGTCCAGCAACATGTTGAATGCGGCCTTCGCAATCACACGTACAAGATTGAAAGGCATACTGGGTGATACAGAGTACACTGATGGTTGTGATATAAACAATTTTAACACTCTTACTAATATGCGCCACGCTGTGAAGCCACACCAAACAAGAATGACAAACACATTTCGGGAGAACGTCCTCCCAGTAACACAACATAAACACAACACAACAAATACCCAGAATCCTTTGCATCCGTGACAATTCCTGAATATATTTTACACCCCTGCGCCTCCAACCCCGCCCACCTTACCGACGCACGGTTGGGCGGGGTTTGCTGCTAGCGGGGTGTATAAAATAGTCAGGAATAATCATGGATGCAAAGGATTCTGGGTATTTGTTGTGTTGCGTTTATGTTGTGTTACTGTGAGGATGTTCTCCCGAAATGTGTTTGTCATTCTTGTTTGGTGTGGCTTCACAGCATGGCGCATATTACTAAGAGTGTTACATTTTTTTTATATCACAACCATTAGTGTACTCTGTGTCACTCAGTATGCCTTGCAGTCGTGTGCGTGTGTCTACGGAAGCCACACGCAACATGCTGGACTGGCAAGCAGATCGCACATATTGTAGAAGGTGACAAAGCCAATGGCTTCATAGCACGCCCTAATACTTATTAACTGGGTGACTGCCGGCAATCATTCTAGAGAATGTTTGCGTTTCCTATTGTCTTCTTCGCTTTGTGACACGGGTCCTAAATGGCTCTATGAATGGTAAAGGACACCGATCCCAGAACCATGTATAAATATTTCCGAATGGTTCAACCGCCACCCGCCCGAATCTAATTAAAATCTATTTTTTGTCATGTCACCCGCCCGACCCGCGGTTTATCCGCGAACTCCGCGGATGAGACCGCAAACCGCCCATCTCTAGTGTGTCTAATACATTTAAGTTAAAGTACCAATGATTGTCACACACACACATTAGGTGTGACGAAATTATTCTCTGCATTAGACCCATCACCTTTGATCACCCCCTGGGAGGTGAGGGGAGTACTGGGCAGCAGCGTTGGCCGCGTCCGGGAATAATTTTTGGTGATTTAACCCCCAATTCCAACCCTTGATGCTGAGTGCCAAGCGGGGAAGTAATGGGTCCCATTTTTATCGTCTTTGGTACGACTCGGCCGGGGTTTGAACTCACAACCTACCGATCTCAGGGCGGACATTCTAACATTATTTAGCATTAATGATGGGTGTAGTAATCATTCCGTAGTCAATTTGTTGATTAACTTCAACTTGGCTGCAGCCGACAGGTGTTGATTTAGCCTTGAAACACAAATAATACTGCGTTTTACCATAAAGGTTAAGTGTAAATACTAACGTGCACCAGTCAGTATTTTTTTTCTGGGCCGATACTGATTATTAGTAGTCAAGGAGGCCTATAACCGTTATTTGGAGACGATATTCATTTGCAGTAAAAGTAATTTAAACATGAATAGTATACGTCAGTAAACAAGTAGTTTTTTTTTAACATTATTTATGAGGAAGCGTCAAACCAGTAGCGACAATGTTTTATGCGGTGCTAATGTTATAGTTCATTTAGCACAGGGGTCCCCAAACTTTTTGACCCGGGGGCCGCATTGGGTTAAAATAATTTATACATATATATATATATATATATATTAGGGGTGTGGGAAAAAATCGATTTGAATACGAATCGAATACGTTGTGCGATTCAGAATCGATTCTCATTTTTTAAAAATCGAAAAAAAAAAATTTAATCAATCCAACAAATCACTACACAGCAATACCATAACAATGCAATCCAATTCCAAACCCAAACCTGACCCAGCAATACTCAGAACTGCAATAAACAGAGCAATTGAGAGGAGAAACAAACACGACACAGAACAAACCAAAAGTAGTAAAACAAAAATGAATATTATCAACCACAGTATCAATAATAGTTATAATTTCAGCATAGCAGTGATTAAAAATCCCTCATTGACATTATCATTAGACATTCATAAAAAAAAAAAAAAAGAACAATAGTGTCACGGTGGCTTACACTTGCATCGCATCTCATAAGCTTGACAACACACTGTGTCCAATGTTTTCACAAAGATAAAATAAGTCATATTTTTGATTCGTTTAATAGTTAAATCAAATTGTCATTATTGCAATCAGTTGATAATACATTGTCCTTTACAATTATAAAAGCTTTTTTTTTTTTTAAATCTACTACTCTGCTAGCATGTCAGCAGACTGGGGTAGATCCTGCTGAAATCCTATGTATTGAATGAATAGAGAATCGTTTTGAATCAGAAAAATATCGTTTTTGGATATTGAATCGAATCGTGGGACACCCAAAGATTCGCAGCCCTAATATATATATATATATATATATATATATATATATATATATATATATATATATATATATATATATATATATATATATATATATATATATGTATATATATGTATATATGTATGATGTCATCGATTGGAAAATGCATTTTTAAACAATATGATTTGCCTGAGCGGCTAGGAGAGTCTGAGAGTATAAGGCAAAAAGCGGTAGAAAATGGATTGGAAAGGACAGATTTAAAATAAAATAAAAAATAAAATAAAATAAATTTTCTTTAAACTACGCGGACCGTAGTTTGGGGACCACTGATTTAGCATTACATTAGGGGATTACCACATCTTTATCACACGTGTCTAAGAGTAGCATCAATATCTGTGTTTGTAAATATAGGAAATGACCTGAAAATAAATACAAATATGATTTTTTTTTTTACATCACAATAACTTGCAAGCTAATCGATGTTATAGCAGTTAATGGATTTATTACATTGTAAAGTTTCTTCATGAGCAACTCTGAAATACTAGATGGTTGGTACATTGAAGTTTATTTCCAATATGTGTATATTTTCAATATGATACATCAAATATTTTACATATTTCCATTACTCTTTACAACATGTCCGAAAAGGAGTAGGAAAAAGCAAAGCTCATTTAATCTTAGCCCTTTTCCACTTCATTGTGATTACTAACACATATGATCTCTTCCTTTTCTTAATTTGTAACACAATTTACATCATTTTTTTCTAAATGGTATGATTGATGTGGAAAAATATCATTTCTAAACTATTGCAAAAATTTTTTTATACAAATAATTCTCAGATCATTCATGTAGCTTATAGGTGAGACATTTTTTCAAGCTGGCTGACAATTTCTTCCACAATATTACAGAAATGTGCTGCTGCCTGCTCTTTTTTCTGACTGTATAAGTCTCCATCCATCCATCCATCCATTTTCTACCGCTTATTCCCTTTGGGGTCGCGGGGGGCGCTGGTGCCTATCTCAGCTACAATCCGACGGAAGGTGGGGTACACCCTAGACAAGTTGCCACCTCATCGCAGGGCCAACATAGATAGACAACATTCACACTCACATTCACACACTAGGGCCAATTTAGTGTTGCCAATCAACCTATCCCCAGGTGCATGTCTTTGGAAGTGGGAGGAAGCCGGAGTATCCGGAGGGAACTGTATAAGTCTCATTTTTGTCAATTTACATAGAGAGTGGATTATTGGCAGCTATATCTTTTCTGCCATTTTCATGTTGGGTTATAATTTGCTTGAATCACGGAGCATAAAATCTTTGCTAGTGCTGCAAATGGAGACGTGTCGAGTGATCGTCGCAGTAGCGAAAACACACAAAACAAGTTGAAGAAAGAGGGAAGGAATGCCTGGAAAGAAGGACAAAAACTGGAATTTCCAGCAAAACTTGGAAATGCAAAGGAAGTGGGAAGTGAAGTGAATTATATTTATATAACGCTTTTCTCTAGTGACTCAAAGCGCTTTACATAGTGAAACCCAATATCTAAGTTACATTTAAACCAGTGTGGGTGGCACTGGGAGCGGGTGGGTAAAGTGTCTGGTCCAAGGACACAATGGCAGTAACTAGGATGGCGGAAGCGGGAATCGAACCGGCAACCCTCAAGTTGCTGGCACGGCCACTCTACCAACCGAGCTATGCCGCACAGGAGTACTGGTTATTACTACTAATTTACTTTATCACACTTTTTTAAATGTTTTAATACTAATACTGGTGTCATATGTGTAAATATTGTATATGCTGATGTATTTCTACTATACTTGTTAAAATAAATGAATAAATAAAATCAGGCGATACTGATAAAAGAAGGCCAATATCGATATACGTCAAATGCCAAAAATCTGGGCCGATAATCGGCCCGGCCGACAACCGGTCAATCCTTTATCAGTACATCTTCTGTGTTCTGATATGTGCCATGTTTGTGGCAGGTGGTCCTGGTCTGAGGGGTCCAGCTGCCAGCGTAAGCGCCCCAAGTTCCCATCAGTCTCCTGAAAGCGTCCTACAGATGAAGAAGCTGATGGAGCAGGAGATGAAGAGTAACAAGTACAAATCCAACAACAACAACAAGGGCTATGTGTTCACGCTCATGCCGCTCTACGCCATAGGGGTCGGAGTTTTTGCGGCTTACAAGTTTCTGAAGGTAATCTAAAAAGACAGAAAAGTGCATGCGAAACATGTTGAAATATTTTTAATTGCAGATCAAGTCTTCAGATGACCAGGCACAAAAGGACAAATTTGCAAAAGGGGCCAAAAAGTCTGTAGAAGCAGGTGTGTTTTGCATGCACTTGGATTTCTATTTCAATACTTGTTTCAATCACACATTTGTTTGCTTGGAGTAAATGAATGTCTGTTTACTTTCCTGCAGAAAACCAGTTGAATGAACTGGAACAAAGGCTTGCCCAAACAGAGCGAATGCTCAATTCCATTCTCACCCAGTTGGACCCGCTCACCAACTGGTGAGTGACTTGTCATCCATGTTTGTGCACTGACACAATCCCGTGTTGACACGAGTTGGACTTCTTTGAGGAGGCATGGGGGGCACAAACATGCACATACGCAGATATGATGTTGATACAAGTAAATGAGGCTGCAATAATTGACTTCAGTACAGGTGTTGTATTTGATAAATACATGGCCGTTGTCTTTCAGTGCAAAGAATGTGGCCCAGGAGCAAAAGAACGAGATCATGTCCCAACTGCAGACCATCCGCCGCTTGATGAAAAAGAGAGGAATGGACTGTCCGCCATTAAACGGTGAGCAGACGTTGGGAATAGTCCCACAGCAATTTTTCCGAAGCTGTGTGACACCTTGCCTGAAAACAGAAAGAAAGATTTGCGTGTGATTTGACTCGTTGATGTAGTCGGCGATCTAAAGGGCACACAAGATGCAAAGCAGTTGTGGTTTCTATTCACATTTGTTATGTTCACCCTGCAGGTCACTGCTGATTTGTAGGCCCATGTGACATGTTTCTGATGTTAAGTTAAGAATCTTTATTGTCCTTGTGCAAGCTAACACAATACACCAGTTCAATGAAATGTGGGCGCAGTTTCTCTCCTGAGTGCAGAACAAGTGAATCATATTAATTTAAAACTAATATAAAGTATAAAAATATATAGAAAAAAATGCACGAGAAAAATATAAAAACTGGAATCCTATACACTACACAACATTTGCATTGCCAGCAGATTGTTGCACTGGTTATTACACAAAACATTTATTAATTGCACTTGGTTGCTGATCGCACTTGTCCGACATTGCACTGTCCCAGTCATTGCACATGTTTTTATTTAACAGGATCATGGCCCTGCTATAAAAAACTGTCCCTCAGTCTATTAGTCCATGTTTCAGTAACCTGAATCTTTTGCCTGAGGGCAGCAACTAAAATATATCTGGCTTCCTGGATGTGGCCTGTCTCTCAAAATGCTGCGTGCCCTCTTGAGACAACGGGTGCTGTAGAGGTCCTGTTAAGGGGAGAGTATGGCCAACTCGGTTTCAGGCGATCTCCTCATCCATCCATCAATTTTCTTCTGCTTATTCGCTTTTTGGGGATGCGGTGGGCGCTGGTGGCTATCTCAGCTACAATTGGACGGAAGGTGGTGTACAACCTGGATAAGTCGCCACCTCATCGCAGGGCGATCTCCTCCATGATTGGTCAAAAGCCACTCACATGACTACAGGGCGCCATGACTACGACCAACTTTAAGAGGATCCAATGTGTTTGCGGTGCTTCTTTGTTAGTTTTTCAATGTGTAAAAATGCCCTGTTGTGCACCATGGTGCTGCTCCACCCGTGAGATTTGTCAAGTTTTACATCACTTTCCCAACAAGCTGGAAAGAAGACAAGTATAGGAAACATAGGTTTGCCATCAACACTGGGTAGCCAAAATTATTGCCCAGGCCTAGTATAAGGCAGTTTAGTATACGTATTTGCATTTTTTAGTTAATTTAGTTTCCAATTATTTCCACTTATATCAATATTATTATTATAATGTATTATAATATGATATGGTCTATTTAATAAGTAATTTTATATCCCCAAATGGCAGTATAAATGATATAAAAATACAAATGTGTGTTTGAGGACCAACATATTTTTATATATATTTACAAGTTTTTTTCATTATTTTATTTATATGTTTGTATCATTATTGAATGTCGTTTTTTTTTTCAATTTATTAATGATGAACTAAATTAACGTTTTAAAATACAATATTGGTACTTAACCTGTACATTGAAATATTACTTACCTTTCAGAGCCCTGCTTTGAGCAAAATCTGGACAACCTGATTGAAACGCTGGGTGCCAGCGACACCTCGGCCACTGATGTTTCCAGTGTGGACACGCAGATGTCCACAGCAGTGGACACAGCTGTTGGAGGCTGTCCAACACCTCAACAAGGAGTTTTAGCAGAAGGTGAGGCTCAACAAGGAGGACTGAAAGGCGATGTGGTGGAAGAAAAAGGAGATGATGAGGCAGAGGAAGTAGAAGACACTGATCAAGAGGAAAAAGATGGTGAGGAAGAGCAGGAATATGAGGAGATAGATTTTGTGAGTTCACTGGAGGACACAAACTCTGAGGAGACTGGAGGAGTACAACAGGTGTGCGGCCTTAGGCAACGTTCTAGAATGAGCTAACTTCACCACTCCTGGGCTCTGTCTCAATTGGACAACTTCAATTAGTATACCTTGTACAGTATACTTAGTTCTTGAGTGTGCACATTTTGACAGTGTCGTGCTGTCTTCAGTCCATTACACTTATTACACACTTACAGGAATAATAATTGCTATATTTACTTCCACTGGAGTTGGTCCCTCCCCTTCTGCTAGGTAGCTAAGATGGCGACTTTTGAGGGTGTATAGACTGTTTTTAAGTGCATCATTCGGGCACTGATAGTGCAGTGCTTTTTGCTGTACTTCTCATTGGGAATGTACAGTACTTATCCACTCAAAAGTCCAAGTATGTAAATGCACCAGTTGAGACACAGCCCCACCCCCTCGATAAATTATATTAATAATTTTAATATTATTCCAAAATGTGGATTTTTTATGAGTTGGTCTTCCGCAAAACAGTGCATTTTATGACTTTATAGGGCTGTAGTAGTAGCTGGGTGTATGCATACTATTTGTGTTTTACCACAGTGTCTTAAAAGGGAATTATTCTTTGACAACACTAGGAGGAGCCCTTGTGTAATTCCTGTTTCATAAAGTACTGAGCCTGAGCTGCTGATAACAGAAGTGTCTGAATATGTTGTGTGTTGTATGTAATAAAACATAGGTTTTAGTGATTTGTCCACTGCATATGTATTTATTTTTATTTCCTTACCAGCATAATATTTGTTGCATGATAAAATAATTTTCAAACCCCAAGAATTAATTTCTATTTCCCAGCGCTTTTATTGTTTGATAGTTACTAATCCTTATCAACGAAAGTTAATTACATCAGAAATACTTGACACTAAATTGTCCTACTGCTGGACAGCAATTACAACTTAAAAATATAATTATTATTCAACCCATCGTTGCCCTAATTATAACTAATTTATTTGCAAGGATCTATTTCCCCCATATAATTAACTTCCATCCATCCATTTTCTACCACTTATTCACTTTGGCGTTGCAGGGGGTGCTGGTGCCTATCTCAACTACAATCGGGCGAAAGAAATAATTAACTTGCACTACAAAATATTTGATTATCCTCAATTTTTTGCTCAATGCACATTCATGTGTTTTTTTAAAAAGGAATAAATGGATGAAGAAGGCCGCTTTGACATCAAGCTCTGAATGTTTTGTTGTTGTGTAATTTATGTCGCTATGTAC
The DNA here is from genome assembly GCF_033978795.1 of Nerophis ophidion. Taxonomy (NCBI): domain Eukaryota; kingdom Metazoa; phylum Chordata; class Actinopteri; order Syngnathiformes; family Syngnathidae; genus Nerophis; species Nerophis ophidion. Next base: position 26,074,558 of record NC_084620.1, on the reverse strand, counting down.
TACATGCAGAATCAAATTGATATTCAAAATAGAATAAGTACAATAATACATCTACTGTATGGTTAGTATTGTATAATAAAAAGTAAAATCAATATTTTTATAAAGCATTGTTCCATGTAATCAAAGATGCCCTTTTGACCCTGTGACAGATAATGCAGGGGTCGCCAACCCTAAATGTTGAAAGAGCCGTATTGGACCACAATTACAAAATAGTGGGGGGTGTATATATTTCCAAGTATTTGTTGGATATATATATATATATATATTAGGGCTGCGAATCTTTGGGTGTCCCACGATTCGATTCAATATCGATTTTTTTAGATTATAAATCGATTTTTTCGATTCAAGGCGATTCTTGATTCAAAAACGATATTTTTCCGATTCAAAACAATTCTGTATTCATTCGATACATAGGATTTCAGCAGGATCTACCCCAGTCTGCTGACATGCTAGTAGAGTAGTAGATTTTTTTTTAAAAGCTTTTATAATTGTAAAGGACAATGTTTTATCAACTGATTGCAATAATGTAAATTTGTTTTAACTATTAAACGAACCAAAAATATGACTTATTTTATCTTTGTGAAAACATTGGACACAGTGTGTTGTCAAGCTTATGAGATGCGATGCAAGTGTAAGCCACTGTGACACTATTTATTGTTCTTTTTATTTTTATAAATGTCTAATGATAATGTCAATGAGGGATTTTTAATCACTGCTATGTTAAAATTATAACTAATATTGATACTGTTTTTGATAATATTAATTTTTGTTTCACTACTTTTGGTTTGTTCTGTGTCGTGTTTGTGTCTCCTTAATTGCTCTGTTTATTGCATTTCTGAGTGTTGCTGGGTCAGGTCTGGTTTTGGAATTGGATTTCCTTTTTATCCTATTATTGTGTATTGTTTTGTTGGATTGATTAGAAAAAAATAAATAAAACAATTAAAAATCAATTTAAAAAAAAGAGAGAATTGATTCTGAATCGCACAACGTGAGAATGGCGATTCAAATTTGAATGGATGTTTCCCACACCGTTAATATATATATATATATATATGTGTGTGTATATATAAATGTGTGTATATATATATATATATATATATATATATATATATATATATATATAAAAGTTTGTGTGTGTATGTATGTATGTCCCCCACCTGTAACATCGATAATGACATCCAGGTCCGTGTTGGGTTAGCGTCTGCTGCCTTCGGTAGGCTCAAAACCAGGGTCTTCCTGAACAGAAACCTGACAGTTTCCACCAAAGCAGCTGTTTATAGGGCAGTTTGTCTCTCCACACTGCTATATGGCTCGGAAGCCTGGACCCCTTACCAAAGGCACGTCAGAATCCTGGAGAGATACCACATCCGCTGCCTGCGACGGATTCTGGGTCTGACCTGGGAGGACAGGGTCCCTCATGTGGATATTTTTGACCGGACCCAAACACCCAGCATTCAAGTGTTCCTTGCGCAAAGACATCTGCGCTGGGTGGGGCATGTAATCCGCATGCCCACCCAGAGACTCCCCCGACAGATCCTCTACGGCCAACTCCAGGAAGGCTGTAGGTCTCCTGGGGGTCAGCGGAAACGCTACAAGGACCACATAAAAACCCTCCTGAAGCGCTGTGCTATCCAGCCTTCCGCACTGGAAGTCTTGGCTGCTGGTCGCCACACCTTGCGCAACTGCAGTCACGCCGGCATTGCTCATCTCCAGGAGCAGACCGCTGAGAGGAGAAAACGACAACGTATACAGCGGCATCAGCGCGCTGCAGGGGCCCCCTCTCAAACGTGGACTACATCTGCCCCACATGTGGCTAACCATGCGGGTCACGCATTGGCCTGCACAGCCACATGCAATGGCATATTCGAACCCCCCCCTCAATAACCCATTACATATGTGTATATATATATATATATATATATATATATACACACATATATATATATATATATATATATATATATATATATATATATATATATATATATATATCCATCCATCCCATCCATCCATTTCTACCGCTTATTCCCTTTCGGGGTCGCGGGGGGCGCTGGCGCCTATCTCAGCTACAAATACGGTATATATATATATATATATATATATATATATATATATATATATATATATATATATATATATATATATACACACACACACACACATATATATATAATCCATTCATGACTGAGTATATCCGTTCGGCCACCGTGTTCAATGGAGAAGTCTGATCTACAAAAGTCGCAGGCAGCATACCACTTCCCCTTCGAGCTGTCCTGGATGAAGTGAAATTAATTTTTCCAATCATTTTGGAACTTACAAGCGTACTTCTTCTTACCCGTCGTCGCCATGTCTCTTCTTCGTTCTTCTGCTTTGTCTCTATGTTTTTGGACATTACTACTTGCCGTAGTTTTGAAGCAATGCATGATGGGATTCCGGATGTTGTGTGTCAGTGTATTAACGTGCTGGCTGGAATAAACACATGCTGAGAAATAGCTCTGTGCCTGCCTACTTTATGGGTTATAGATAAGCCTATGGATAATGGAGACATCTATAATAGTCTCCTTTTCAGGATGCTAAAGGCAGTGCCTTTAAGGCACGCCCCCAATATTGTTGTCCGGGTGGAAATTGTGAGAAATTCGGGAGAATGATTGCTCCGGGAGATTTTCGAAGAAGTTTTGTCCAGCCCGTGGGATGAGTTTGGCAAGTATAAAAATGAGCCAAAATTTGTGAATGAAAGAAACTGGTGTTCTAAATGTGTCTGCTGGATGTTGCAATAGCAATTCTTTATATATTTGTAGCTGATGCTACTTATGTAAAAAAAAATAAAAAAAATCACATGATGTTTTTCCGCCAGTCCAGGAAAATTAGCAAAATACATAACATCCTGTAATTTTATTTAGATATTATTTTTTTTATCTTGATAGATTGAAAATCAACACCAATGAGTTGACTGATGAACTTTCACATCATTTTTTCAGAAAGTATAAATAACGACAAATAAAGATAGAATACTATCAACCGCAACATGTACGTGTAAAAAACCCCAAACAACAACATTATGATTTGTACATTTTCAGAATGTGCTTGTTCTATTTTTAAACCAAGAAAACAAACTGAAGTTGTCTTTACTTTTCAGTTATCGTGCCGTGATTTTACCAGTCCGGCCCACTTGGGAGTAGATTTTTCTCCATGTGGCCCCCGAACTACAATAAATATGACACCCCTGTCATTGAGTATATGAATAATATTAAAAGCTACCAAAGCACTTGTACCAGGACATATTTCAAAATCTGCCCATTACTTGTGTTGCTTTATAGCATTTCTTTTATGAAGCACCACATTTTCTTCAGAACACCGGCAAGTACTAAAGTTTTTCAATGGCGCCAAAAACGACTAAATATAGAAGTGCACAAACTGAGACACCCCGAGTCTGCGTCAAATAAATACAGAAAAAACATCACACAGCGAACAATACAAAATAGTACAGACTTGTGATTATTGGTCTTCAAAGTGTGGCTATGGGCTTTGTTTTTTTTACCTTTTTTTTTTCAATTAGCACGAAAAAGTTTGGACACCCCTGCAATAAAGCTTTCCAAGCTGAAGATCCTCGTGTGTTAGGTTCCACTCAGATGTAATCACAAGCAGTAATGAGTAATTAGGTTACTCTGAGGCTGCTGTTTCACAAAGCAGCGCGCCATTGGGGAATAATGATGCATGTAATTAAAGGCGAGCCGCTCGCTTTGTCTCGGCGCTGATTGAGCTGTGCTCAAAGATGTCAGCCTCTCTTCCTCCTCCTGCACTGAAAGCAGAGTTTGTTCCACACCCTGCGCCACCAAAAAGTGCCCATGTTGCACCGCTGTCTGGGTCAAAGTGCTAATTGATCATGTCTCTTCTTTCAGAGCTGCACTCACACTGTGTCCTCACTTGGAATGATTGACTTAGTGACAGTTCAACATGTACTGTAAACATTGTGTACTCACTGTATACAAATCGTGTTTCAATATGAGTTGGGAAATTGTGTTAGATGTAAACATAAACGGAATACAATGATTTGCAAATCCTTTTCAACCCATATTCAATTGAATGCACTAGAAAGTCAAGATATTTGATGTTCAAACTAATAATTTTTTTTTTTTTTGCAAATAATAATTAACTTAGAATTTCATGGCTGCAACACGTGCCAAAGTAGTTGAGAAAGGGCATGTTCACCATTGTGTTACATCACCTTTTCTTTTAACAACACTCAAACGTTTGGGAACTGAGGAAACTAATTGTTGAAGCTTTGAAACTGGAATTCTCTCCCATTCTTTCTTGATGTACAGCTTAAGTTGTTCAACAGTCCGGGGTCTTGTCGTATTTTACGCTTCTTAATGTGCCACACATTTTCGATGGGAGACAGGTCTGGACTACAGGCGGGCCAGGAAAGTAGCCACACACCTTTTTTTTTTACTATGCCACGCTGTTGTTAAACGTGCTGAATGTGGCTTTTGAAGAGAACATAGAAGTACGGGGTCCCTGCTCCATCTCTATCAGTTTTTGGGGTCCTTGGCCTAGAAAATGTTATTTATAATTATTTTATGTGTATATATATATATATATATATATATATATATATATACATATATATATATATATATATATATATATATATTTATAACTTGGTTCCATATTACAGTAGATAAGTCAGGGAGACAGACTGATATTTAAGAATTTATTTTTAGGATTGATTGATACTTTTATTAGTAGATTGCACAGTTCAGTACATATTCCGTACAAGTGACCACTAAATGGTAACACCCGAATAAGTTTTTCAACTTGTTTTAGTCGGGGTCCACGTTAATCAATTCATGGTAGTATAAAAAAACACTTTGTAATATAAGTTAATACAATGTTTGTTGCATGAGCAGATAACATTAAAATTAAGTAAAGAATGAATGCCTTTAGAAAAAAAAAGATGAACGGCTTCATTGACACATTTGGTGTGAATGGGAGTGTGACTGTTGTCTATCTGTGTTGGCCCTGCGATGAGGTGGCGACTTGTCCAGAGTGTACCTCGCCTTCCGCCCGAATGCAGCTGAGATAGGCTCCAGCAACCCCCGCAACCCCCAAAGGGACAAGCGGTTGAAAAATGGATGGATGGATGTTTGCAGGATTTTGCGGGCCACATAAAGTGGTGTGGCGTGCCAGATTTGGCCCCCGAGCCTTGTATTTGACACCTAGGGTTTGTGGAACAGCTAATTTTGTGCCTCAGGTGAGGTTGATTTTTTTTAAAACAATCTTTATATTTTTAAAATATGATATAATATATTTTACAGTGTAGTAGCTTTAGCCAACATGAATGTTTACAAGCATTCTACTGATACAGCTGTAAAGAGGTGACTTTTGCAAACAAATAATCTTTTAAATGGCTATTTTTACATAAACACACTTCACATTTTTATCATGTCGTTTTTATTGTATTTTTCTTTATATTTTTATAAACATATACACATTTTATTCTTACTAAATGTGTGTATTATTTTCTCGAGTGTTAAAATGCTTTTTTTAGTTGATGGAAAATTCTAATAGTGATGTTGCCGTCAAAGCATGGGGATACGGCACCTACTTATGGAATGTCAACAATTAAATTCCAGTCAATAATTCAGAATAGTTTCCACCAATGGAAGAATATAGTTTTAGTTCATTTGTGAAATTATTGTGATCCACATTTTATTTTATTTATACCTGCTCCCAGTGATAATAATAAAATGTTAAAAAAAAGAACTATGATTAAGAGGCTGTCTTTTGAACAGCTCTTTTGAAGGAGCCTTCAAAACGCCTTCAATCTCATCTCTAACACACTGACTGTCATGTTTCATTTCATGGTTGTGTTAGTCGTGATCCGAAGATCCAGAGTTGGCAGGCAAAGGGCAGGTAAAATTGTCTTTATTGACAAAACAAAAATAGTGCAGCAGGGAAGGATATGGTAAAGCTATGCCGTGTGGAGGTGCACAGCGAAAAAACGATCCAGCCCAGTCTAGAGGACAAGGTTGGCATAAGAAATATCCTGATTGGCAGCCAGGGACAGGTGTCCTGATTTTAAATCAGGGACAGGTGGAGGAGCCAGCACTCAGACTAAAGTGTTGGCAAATGGAACACAAAGGATGAACATGTAACTATAGAGTTCAAAAGGGCATGTGATTTTGAAATGCATTGTGGGGGCTGGGTAGCCATTGTTTTTTGCCCACATGGCTGTACTCAACAAGCGGTCTTGGATAAACTGGATTACACTAAAGAAAACAATCAAGGGACTGAATGAAAACAAACTGGACTCCGTTCCAAAGGCTCACCACATTGAATAATAAGTACAATTGGTGGAATTGATCCATATGAGCACGTCCAATAGATGAGATTCCGGCAAACTGCCGAACGTGTCTTGTATCTTGGTCGTCAACAGAGTCAGTTTTTATCCCAGCCAAACATTTTGGAATGCAAAGTCGGAAACGGCTCACGCTCAAACCAACTTTGGGTGTGTGCAAGACCTCGGAATTTGACATCAGAAAGAGAAGACTGTCATCCATTCGGAGGTAAATCAACATAACTTGTCACTGTGTGGTGTCTTCTGGAGAAGTGTTTCAAACTGTCATGGTCTGTGGTCTGGATCATGTTTGTTATTTTCTGTTAGTTTTGGACTTATTTAGTTCCTCTACGCTCCCTTGTTTAGTTACCATGTCAAATCATCCATCCATCCATTTTCTACCGCTTATTCCCTTTCGGGGTCGCGGGGGGCGCTGGCGCCTATCTCAGCTACAATCGGGCAGAAGGCGGGGTACACCCTGGACAAGTCGCCACCTCATCACAGGGCCAACACAGATAGACAGACAATATTTACACTCACATTCACACACTAGGGCCAATTTAGTGTTGCCAATCAACCTATACCCAGGTGCATGTCTTTGGAAGTGGGAGGAAGCCGGAGTACCCGGAGGGAACCCACGCATTCACGGGGAGAACATGCAAACTCCACACAGAAAGATCCCGAGCCTGGATTTGAACCCAGGACTGCAGGACCTTCGTATTGTGAGGCAGACGCACTAACCCCTCTGCCACCGTGAAGCCCATGTCAAATCAAATTAATTTTATTTATAAAGCACATTTAAAATTTACCACAGGGGTAGCCAAAGTGCTGTACAATGGGCAGGTTAAAAGATAATATGAGAACCGAGCAAACACGTGTTGCTGGCATCAAATTCTAAAGTCAATGATTTTTTTCAACAAAAAATGTTTATCAGTTCTAACATTAAATATGTTGTCTTTGTAGCATATTCAACTGAATCTGGGTTAAATGATTTGCAAATCATTGTATTCCGTTTATATTTACATCCAACACAATTGCCCAACTCATGGAAACGGAGTTTGTATGTAGTTTGATATTTTTTCGTGACTGATGTACTAACATTTGGTTTATTTTGTACATATGTAGCAATATGTCACGGTACAGCGGGAGAAGGAGACAGTGACTTTGTTACCTGTCAGCGTGTTTATTGACAGACAGGAATGTAGGTGAGGTGTGTGCGTAATCAGAATGAATGTAGTGTGACTATGTGGTAAGTATATGTGAGTTGTTACCAGAGGGTGTTGAAGGTACGTGTTGGAATCAAGGCGGAAGTCCAAAGAGGGAAAGGCAGGCTTTGAAGTCCAAAGACAGCAGGAAAGTCAAGGGCTGGAGCGAGGCATCGTGTTCAAAAGGCAGACGTGAGGTCGAGATCCAGAGAGGCAGCAGGGTGTTCAAAGGGGATCCGGGGTGACGAGACACACAGCTCGACAACGGGGAAGGAAGACGGGAAGCTGGATGACAACAGAGCAATGAATCACATTCAAGGAAAGCTGGAGACGTAATCGGCTGACTGTACTAGTAGCTACGTTCTGGCATTGGATCTCAGGATGCGCTGGCTTAAGAAGAGACGTCTCTCATCAGGGGCAGGTGTGTTGATTGTTGATTCTCTGCAGCCACGCGGAGGTGCGACTTCAGATGGAGGGAAAGTCCGTGGGTGTGTCCCGCGGTGCGCTCAGCAGGAGGCGAGGCGGCAGGAGTGTGAACATAACACATTATCTACAAAGATACAAATAATTGCTATTGTGACATCCAGTGGACACATTTAGAACAGCTGTTTCTTTCATTAAAAATTTTCTGGTAAATTTTCATACTTAGCAATCTCATTCCGCGGGTTGGATAAAACCTGTTCGCGGGGCTGATCCGGCCCTCGGGCCGTACGTTTGACACCCCTGCTCTAAAGGGTTCACAAAAAAGTGATCAGTGGCCCCAAATTCAGTTCAGTTTCAGTTTATTCAATGTAATGCATCACACAATTCCAGTTGTTTCCTTACAGCACGTCCGGAATTGATTGATTGATTGATTGATTGAAACTTTTATTAGTAGATTGCAGAGTACAGTACATATTCCGTACAATTGACCACTAAATGGTAACACCCGAATAGGTTTTTCAACTTGTTTAAGTCGTGGTCCACGTTAATCAATTCATGGTACAATATATACTATCAGCATAATACAGTCATCACACAAGTTAATCGTCACAGTATATACATTGAATTACTTACATTATTTACAATCCGGGGTTGGGAGGAGGAGCTTTGGTTGATATCAGTACTTCAGTCATCAATAATTGCATCAACAGAGAAATGGACATTGAAACAGTGTAGGTCTTACTTAGTAGGATATGTACAGCGAGCAGAGAACATAGTGAGTTCAGATAGCATAAGAGCAAGTATATACATTAGAAATACATTTGATTATTTACATTAGGTTATTTATAATCCGGGGAGGTGGGATGTGAATGGAGGAGGATTAGTAAAGGATTGAAGTTGCCTGGAGGTGTTGTTTTAGAGTGGTTTTGAAGGAGGATAAATATGCACTTACTTTTACACCTGTTGGGAATGCATTCCACATTGATGTGGCATAAAAGAGAATGAGTTAAGACCTTTGTTAGATCGGAATCTGGGTTTAACGTGTAGGAAGGAGTAGGAAGAAGCATATCTTATTTATTCCTACCTCTTTTCATATTATAGCAATTTTATCCAATTTCCTTGTTCTCTGTAACAGAACAGTAAACAAATAAGTAATGAATAAATAATATACCATAGAACAGTGGTTCTCAAATGGGGGCACGCGTACCCCTGGGGGTACTTGAAGGTATGCCAAGGGGTACGTGATATTTTTTAAAAATATTCTAAAAATAGCAACAATTCAAAAATCCTTTATAAATATATTTATTGAATAATACTTCAACACAATATGAATGTAAGTTCATAAAATGTGAAAAGAAATGCAACAATGCAATATTCAGTGTTGACAGCTAGATTTTTTGTGGACATGTTCCATAAATATTGATGTCAAAGATGAATTTTTTTGTGAAGAAATGTTTAGAATTAAGTTCATGAATCCAGATGGATCTCTATTACAATCCCCAAACAGGGCACTTTAAGTTGATGATTACTTCTATGTGTAGAAATCTTTTTTTGTAATTGAATGGCTTGTTTATTTTTCAACAAGTTTTTAGTTATTTTTATATAATTTCTTCCAAATAGTTCACGAAAGACCACTACAAATGAGCAATATTTTGCACTGTTATACAATTGAATAAATCAGAAACTGATGACATAGTGCTGTATTTTACTTTATCTCTTTTTTTCCAACCAAAAATGCTTTGCTCTTATAGGGTGTACTTGAATTAAAAAAATGTTCACAGGGGGTACATCACTGAAAAAAGGTTGAGAACCACTGGTCTAAAATAATTACGACACTGCATGACGGATGACTAATCTCCTCTGCAAATGTAAAGTGGCAGCATTGCATATTTTGTTGACTATTTGTTTTCAAGAAGTGACGTGACGTGGGTGTGCGTCTTTAGAGGAAGGGCGCGTAACGGCAGCATCGTTTCACGCCCGCCTGCTTGGACCAAGTGTGAGACATTGTCTGATCCACATCCACCGGGATGGACGACCTCCACGCGTCTTCCGTAAAGAACCGCAAAGGCGCCGGTCGGAACCTTCCAGAACGCCAAGTGAGCCTTTCCGAGCAGGACCGTGGGTACGCGCGCGTCGTTACCTCCGGACTGCACCCGCCCGACTCGCACCGCCGCCCGTCGAGTCATGTCTGATCCACAGCGATGGGCAAGTTCGACGACACTGAGAGGATAATCCTCAACGTGGGGGGCACCAGACACGAGACGTACAAAAGCACCCTGAAGACCTTACCGGGCACGCGCCTGGCCCTACTGGCGTCCGACTCCGACATCGACTCTGTGCTGGACCACCTGCAACAAGTCCCCGGCTTCATCGAGTACAACGCGCGGACCAACGAGTACTTCTTCGACCGCCACCCGGGCGTCTTCGCCTACGTGCTCAACTATTACCGCACCGGGAAGCTCCACTGCCCGGCGGATGTGTGCGGACCGCTGTTCGAGGAGGAGCTCTCCTTCTGGGGCATCGACGAGACGGACGTGGAGCCCTGCTGCTGGATGACGTACCGGCAGCACCGGGATGCCGAGGAGGCGCTGGACGTGTTCGAGCTCAACGTGGACACCGGGGACGAGGACGACGACGTGGCCAAGAGGCTCGGCATCGAGGACGTGGCCGCCGACGGCAGCGGGAGTCTGTGGAGGAAGTGGCGGCCGGTCGTCTGGAATCTATTCGAGGATCCTTACTCCTCCCGGGCGGCGCGGGTAAGGGCGCACCGCTGCCTCTGGAGCGGGGGAAAAAAACCTCACTCCAAATATCACTTTAGAACTTAATATGCATATTTTATTACACTTTCATTGATTAATATGACATAATGGCGTTCAATTAGGGGTGGGCGATACTGCAAATGTCGATATCAATTTAATACTAATTGGGGCAAAAAAGTATTTAGTCAGCCACCGATTGTGCAAGTTCCCCCACTTAAAATGATGACAGAGGTCTGTAATTTTCACCATAGGTACACTTCAACTGTGAGAGACAGAATGTGAAAAAAAATTATTCGAATTCACATTGTAGGAATTTTAAAGAATTTATTTGTAAATTATGGTGGAAAATAAGTATTTGGTCAACCATTCAAAGCTCTCACTGATGGAAGGAGGTTTTGGCTCAAAATCTCACGATACATGGCCCGGTTCATTCTTTCCTTAACACGGATCAATCGTCCTGTCTCCTTAGCAGAAAAACACCCCAAAAGCATGATGTTTCCACCCCCATGCTTCACAGTAGGTTTGGTGTTCTTGGGATGCAACTCAGTATTCTTCTTCCTCCAAACACGAGGAGTTGAGTTTATACCAAAAAGTTCTATTTTGGTTTCATCTGACCACATGACATTCTCCCAATCCTCTGCTGTATAATCCATGTATCCATTTTGGTATAAACTCAACTCGTCGTGTTTGGAGGAAGAAGAATACTGAGTTGCATCCCAAAATTGAATGGGGCCATGTATCGTGAGATTTTGAGCCAAAACCCCCTTACATCAGAGCGAGCTTTGAATGGTTGACCAAATACTTATTTTCCACCATAATTTACAAATCAATTCTTTAAAATTTCTACAATGTGAATTCCTGGATTTTTTCCCCACATTCTGTCTCTCACAGTTGAAGTGCACCTAAGATGAAAATTACAGACCTCTGTCATTATTTTAAGTGGGAGAACTTGCACAATCGGTAGCTGACTAAATACTTTTTTGACCCACTGTAGGACCGATACGTTTTGACTTGACATTTTCAATTTGTACTCCCTCCCCCCTTAATTTGTACAAAGTGTGTTCTGTGTGTATTTTAAAATGTAATCATTCAATCATGTAGTGCATTATTTCTCAAACTTGTTTCACCGAGGAAAAAAAAACTGGCTCTCCAGGTACCGAAAGACCAACAATAAAGTATAGCAGCATAGTAGCCCTAAGTATTCATTAAAAACAAGGCCGAGGTTTTATTTAACAAGTAGATTTGATGTTTTGGCCACTGAAACGTGACACACAGTTTGAACAGTAACATTGTCTTTGAATATAGGAAAATAAAACATAAAGAAACCAATAGATGGAGCCCGCATACTACAAAAGGTACACCTACGACAATTTGAGAATCCATGATCTAGGGCAGTGGTTCTCAAATGGGGGTATGTGTACCCCTGGGGGTACTTGAAGGTATGCCAAGGGGTACGTGAGATTTTTTAAACTATTCTAAAAATAGCAACAATTCAAATATCCTTCATAAATATTTTTATTAAATAATACTTCAACAAAATATGAATGTAAGTTTATAAACTGTGAAAAGAAATGCAACAATACAATATTCAGTGTTGACAGTTGGATTTTTTGTGGACATGTTCCATAAATATTGATGTTAAAGATGTCTTTTTTTGTGAAGAAATGTTTAGAAATAAGTTCATGAATCCAGATGGAGCTCTATTACAATCCTCACAGTGGGCACTTTAAGTCTATTTATTCTACTATGTGTAGAAATCTTTATAATTGAATCACTTGTTTATTTTTCAAGTTTTTAGTTATTTTTATATATTTTTTTCCAAATAGTTCAAGAAAGACCACGACAAATAAGCAATATTTTGCACTGTTATACATTTTAATAAATCAGAAACTGATGACATAGTGCTGTATTTTACTTCATCTCTTTTTTTCAACTAAAAATGCTTTGCTCTGATTAGGGGGTACTTGGATTAAAAAAATTTTCACAGCGGGTACATCACTGAAAAAAGGTTGAGAACCACTGATCTAGGGTTTAATGCAGCCGATACCAATACCGATCATCCATGCGTGAGATCGGCTGATTCTTATACCATATAATTGTATTAACTATAAATGTATCGGTTGAGTGCTATGACAGTTTAAAAATATCAACACTCTGTTTAAGCTAGTTTATTATTCTCTTCCTCTGTGTGTAATATGTTCAGCCTTATTCTCCAGTATTAATGATATTTGATAATGGAACTTAAGATACAAAGAATTGCAGTTTATTTTCCGTAATGGAAGTGATTATTATTAGCCTAGAGGAGTGCCTCCACACTGTGTATGGATATACAAACCCAGTTTCCATATGAGTTGGGAAATTGTGTTAGATGTAAATATAAACGGAATACAATGATTTGCAAATCCTTTTCAACCAATATTCAATTGAATGCACTACAAAGACAAGATATCAGTTTGCAAATCATTGTATTCCGTTTATATTTACATCTAACACAATTTCCCAACTCATATGGAAACGGGGTTTGTACATTTAATTACGCAAAGTATAGGACTCATTAATTATAAATCGAATATTTTCATGGCAAGGTATAAACAACTGTTTAAAACCTTCTAAATAAACTTTTTAACATTATGAGAGCTGTCTAGACATGAAATAACATCTGATAGTCACCTTTACACTATCTTAATCCAATATAGTAACGCTGCCTCAGGCTGAGCCAATCAGTGGCCATGATACTGAACAAAGCGATCAAATTGTTTAGGTCTCCTCCAGTGGCCATCACTACTGTAGCATTGATATTTTTACTTCGTTTTACCATTTGTGTGATTGAAAATGCTTCATTTAAGACAAATATGTTGTGGAATATGCTTGAAAAGACAAAACATATCTGATAGGGTGAAACCGCAATCCATATTTTATGTTATCAGATTTTGGCTTATAACAAATCTGATCGGACTGAGTTAGTCTATGGAACCTAACTAGTTTTGTGAGGGCACATCCGACATTAGTCAAAAGTTAAAAATAAAGTGCAAAAGTGTCTCCAAACTTTTGACATGCACTGAACATTCCCTCACACAGTCACTCTCAAACTGTAGTAGTTCTCGGGCTCCATCTAATTGCACGCCAGAGAATCACTTCATTAAATATTTAAACAGTGTTAAATGTTACAGTGGCCAAAAATATTAAATATACTCCTTAAATAAAACCCCTGCCTTGTTTTTAAAGGATATTTAGGCCTACTACACTACTGTATGTCATTATGATGGTACTTGGAGAGCCAAGTGTTTTTTAAGGTGGAACTTTATTCTAACAAAACGGCCAAATTCCAATTATTCAGCTTCACCTGTTGATATTTATTATAAACAGTATTCATATTTCTGATATCATAAAAGACTGCATTCAGAATTATATGGTTGTAGATGACCCCAATGTATCCAGTCAGGCATATTCCAGCTGTTTGTGATGCTGTCTGAACTGGATAGATGTAGGTTTTAAAAGGTTGCAAATTTGATCAGTATATTTCCACAACATGACATTTATTATTACTCTGACGTGTGTATTTAAAATATATTTAAAGAAGAAGGTGTAGGAACACACAAGGACCTATCTCTCTGCCATGGTGGATATTTATAGCAGAGTATTTGAGGTGTGTAGGCTCGTGCCAAGCACATTTGTAGCATTGTGGTTGTTTAGTTTAGCTTTAGACTGCAGGGATCAAGTTGTATTCGTTTGATGACACACATGCAGCAGCTTGCTTTTTGTCGCTAATGACCAGAAAATGTAGAAATGACTAATGGTGTCCTTGTGTGTTACAATCAATAACGCCTCTCATTGGCATTCGGATGCATGTCACGCAACAAGGTGGCGTTCTTGGTGGCACCTTCAAGGTCAAAGGAGTCAAAAATGCATGGAGTAAAATGCATGTGCACATGCAGTAAATGTAAGTTAGACACCATGCATTAGTTTTCTTCTAAAACAGGAAGTAAACTGCTTAAGTTTGTGTTGCTCCATATCAGTTAATTCTGTCAACAACATTGAGGCTGCGTCTCCAATAGACGACTTACACTGTGTACTTTGCTTCTCAGCAATTAATGGAAATGATCATTGCAATATTTACAGATTCCTCCTTCTCTCCTGTTTGATTGTGAATTGTGTGTGTGTGCGTGTCAACAGCGGTGCTTCAAAGTTGTTTTTTTATATAGAATGTTGATCCAACACCCTTTAACGTAAATTCCCGACAATAAGACGTCACTTTATCCCTACACTTTGAACCCTACGGCTAATAAAACGGTACAGCTAATTGATGGATTTTTTCCCTGCTAATGCCCATAATGTTTTGTGTTCAATAGTTTGCATTAAACCCAAGCAGAGGACTGTAAAGGTGTGTTATTGTTTTTTGCTATGGCGCCATCTTTTGGACGAATTCGCTCAATGCAGGTATTGCGGGTTGAAAATGAATTTCCTCTTTCAATGCCTTGAACCGAAAGTAAAATAGCCGATAGTGTTTCTGCCCGAAATGATTCTTCATTTATCACTCCAAGCAATGTTTAGGTTTCACAGTTTAACTAAAACAGTTCTTACTTATTAAACCGTCCCATGTGTGAAGTCTGTCTGAGTGTTTTCAAGCATATTTGCAATTGCTATCGTAATGTAATCAAGCTAGCGTCGTTAGCATTAGCTCATCTGCTAACACGTCTCCGGGTGTCTGTGTTAGTATTCTTAACTTACAATGCATATTCTTTTTATCTTGTTTCAGTTTTGCAAATTCCTCGGTAAATTCACCAAAACATCACCGTGAAGTTATTCAGTCTGTTTAGCTGATTGGGAAAACTAGCTTCTGCAGCTAGTGGGTCCATTACGATGACTTCTGTTTTGTTTTATAACCGTGTTACAGACACCGTTTGGAAATAATTAAGGTATGTAAATAAACATTTACAGAATATTTCTGTTTAAATAACTCATTCCACAACATATATCTATGCAGCTTAATACGGTAATGCGGTAATACATCCAACCATCCATTTTCTACGGCTTATTCCCTTTTGGGGTCGCGGGGGGCGCTGGCGCCTATCTCAGCTACATTACATAGAAAAATATTTTTTTCTTCTAAAATTTAGTGGGTGCGGCTAATATCTGCTCTATAGTCCGGAAAATACCGTATGTGAGTTTTATACACTGAACCGTGTGGCGCTTTATATAATGAACTACACTTACTATAATATGGACTTTTGTCGAGGCTGTAACCCATTATTTATGTATGTTAGTTTGATATACAGAACCGTGTAGCGCTTTATATTATGAACTACACTTACTATTATATGGACTTTTGTCGAGGCTGTAACTCATTATTTATGTATGTTTGTTTGATATACAGAACCGTATATCAAGTCCATATTATTACTATAATATGGACTTTTGTTGAGGGTGTAACTCATTGTTTATGTTTACATTGTTTCTTATGGAGCGATTTGCTTCAATATACACACTTTTCGAATTTAAAAACCCTGTTCAAGAACCAATTAAGTTCATAAATCCAAGTATATTTCTTCTATCAGTACACTTCAGTAAGTACACTGTGTAGACTGTGTCCTTAAGTTCCTGACTGTGCACATTTTGACATTGTAGTGCTGTCCCAAATCAATTATTGGAATTGATGCTTGCAATATTTACCCATTCTTCTTCTTCCCTCCTTTTATAATTGTAAATTGCAACCACACGACTGGGTCGCTCCCTTTGGGCTAAGTTGCCAAGAGGGCGACCATTGAGGGTGGTAAACATCCAGCACTGTACAGTCACTCACCATTTTGGCCACAATGAGTCCAACGTCTGACATTTTGCCGCACTACTCCGTGTGAGCGCACTTATGCACTTACTGTAAAAGAGTTTTAAAAAGTGAGCCAATTGAGACAGCCTCAATGTGAATGCTGCGGCACTAGATGTCAGCTGGTATTTACACACAAATGAGGTTGAGTACAATAGGTGACGGCCTTCACTGCCTACATATGAGGTGTTGCTAAGTTACCATCTAGTTTGAGGAAAGGCAGGCAGCATACAGAAGGAAGCCTCTTTCCTCTTTTTGGTTCATGAACCCAACTTTTCGATATTTGACATGTAAAGGTTGTATCAGACAATAACTGGCATGCATATTCACTCAACTGTTCTATTGTTTTTTTCTGTTTGTTTTGTCTGTCCCGTGACCGAAAACGTGTTTTTATGAGTTTCTGTATCCAGGCGAGAGAAAAAAAGGCCAAATGTACGCCACTGTCCCTTTAATGAACTCACTCGCAAGCGCTCATGCCAGCAGTCGTGTTTCCGTGGGCTCCCCACGCTGTTTCTATTGTTGTAGCCGCCCTGTTCTCTCTACCCTCTCAAACGCAGCCTCTTTAAAGCACATGCAGCGTCTCTTAGCTCTTGTCACAGAAACGCTGGCAATGTCTGTCGTTTTTGTGTCTTCAAAATGGAAAACATGACAAATGGAAAATTAGGGTGAAGCTACAATGGAAGTACAAGAATAGAGTTATGGTATAATCAAATTATATTGTCATAAAGATAATTCACTGGGAATGGTGAGAGATTACATTTGGTGCTTTGCACAAATAAAATAATTAAATTATGTAGAAAAAAATGCACATTTTTTAAAAAGAAAATCACAAATTTACTATAAAAACTAGAAGAAACTTGAACAAATGATTTTATTCTCCTATTAAAAAAAATTACAACTTTATTCTATTAACATTGGGACTTTTTCAGTACCATTCAACTTTATTCTTTTAACATTATGATTTTTTTTAACGAAAAAACAACAATTTTGTTCAAACCAACCCTTTTCTTGTAACGTTAAAACTTAAAAAAAACAAAACTATTTTTACTTATTTATCATAACTTGACACAAAAAGTGACATTGTGGTCCAATTTCAAATATCATGACTTTATTCCTATTACATTACAATTTATTTGTCTTAAGATTGTCGACAACTTTAAAAAAAAACAACGATGGTTACATTATGACCAATTTATCGTACGTTTTTCTCATTATAGCTTTTTTAATTTGATTTTAATAACCTTCTTCTCTTCTTCCTAATGTTATGTTTTTGTCCTCACATAGTTAGGACTTTGTCCTCGTAATTTGACCATTTTTGTCATAACATCACAACGTTATTAACCTTTTTGCTAGTGCAGCTGGGATAGGCTCCAGCACCACCGCGGCCCCAAGAGGGAAAAGCGGTAGGAAATGGATGGATGAATGGAAGTTGTTGTTCAAAATAAAAATAGGCCTATAGTCATAGTAGTACAATGTCTTTATTTTCACAATATTAACACTTTATTCTGACAATTACATTTTATGTCCTATTATTAAATCTCTTCTTTTTTCTTTCAAAGTTTCACTTCATTCTGAAAAGTAATACCCTACATTAAATAAAGACAGACACAAATAAGTGGTATTCCTCAGGGAAATGTTAGAGGTCCACTCATTTTGTATTTATGTTTTTCTTAATATTAAAGATGACAGTTTTTATCTTGTGACATTACATTTAGGTACCAACATGAACATTTTTCTTAACAAAATAAAACTCTCATAAAATAACTTTTTCTTGCACGGATGTCCTCATACAACTTTTTCATTTACAGTATGATGTCAATATTGTAGCCTTGAGTACTGGCCGATACAGATATCAATCTGCTACAATATCAGCACACTTTTGTCACCGGGTACTTTCTAATACACTTTTGCTTTGGAGACTTTGCATCTGTTAGTAAGCAACTGTATTTTTTGATACTCGTTTATATTGACACATTTTGTGTTTTAGGCTGCAATACTGTTCAATTAAGGACACTTTTTATGTACGATTAGCTTGTGTGCTGTTGTGTGCTTATCTGCTGTGTAGCTGCTTGCTCCTATAGCCTATCATGTTTGCCTTTTGCAAATGACTTCACTAAAGTAGGAGAAAAGTCCAACCTTATGTGTTAAATGAAGGAGATTTAGTTGGTTTGTACAGTAAATAAAGTTGGTATCATTCAAAGTTTACTTTTATAGCCCTTAATCACAAATGTCCCAAAGGGCTGCACAAACCACAACGACATCCTTGGCTCTGATCCCACATCAGGGCAAGAAAAAACTCAACCCAATGCGAACAAGGAGAAACCCTGGAAAAGACCACACGTTTGGGGACCGGTTCCAAAAAGTCAAATTTACTCGCTGTAATTTTGAATTGTTTTTGTCTTTTGTAACGTTGCATGTTTTTCTTGTGGTGAATGTGGTCCTAAAACTGTACTGCTTGTGTAAGAAATACGTGAGAAAGTAAGGTTGTTTTTTTTACATGTGTTTCCCTATGTGTTAATGTATTTGTCCTTTTTTATATCTCTGTAGTTGGCCCTGGCTGGATTGGGATGGTAACGAATTCAAAGAGATACAGTGGAACCCGCTTAAGTCGACGCCTTTTTCGTCGACAACCCGTCAATGTCGAAGACAAAGTCCATGTCCACTTCATCAATGCTGTCTAGTTACACAGCATTGAAACATGCAGAGTGACTTCCTGTTTACTGCGAAGTAAGCTTCAAAATAAAAGCATGGCAATATAAACCTGGATTCTACCACAGAATGAAACCATCTTAAAGTATTTTAGATAGTTAAATTAATGAATTTACAAAAGTTAAATAAGAGTATGAAACATACAGTCAGGAATGGATTCATTTGGCTCTATATTTGTAATGCAGTCTTCTGAAAATGATGGAAAGCACCACTCTACATAGCAAGTGACACTGTGGTCCAAGTTGGAATTACCACAAAACACATTTTAAGATATTAAAGGCCTACTGAAACCCACTACTACCCACCACGCAGTCTGATAGTTTATACGTCAATGATGAAATGTTAATATTGCAACACATGCCAATACGGCTTTTTTAGTTTACTAAATTACAATTTTACATTTCCCGGGAGTTTCGTCTTGGAAACGTCGTGTAATGATGACGTGTACGCAGGACGTCACGCGTTTTTAGGAAGTATGAGCGCTACGCACACACACAGGTAAAAGTCATCTGCTTTAACGGCATTATTACACAGTGTTTTGGACATCTGTGTTGCTGAATCTATTGCAATTTGTTCAATTAATATTGGAGAAGTCACAGTAGAAAGATGGAGTTGGGAAGCTTTAGCCTTTAGCCACACAAACACACGGTGATTCCTTGTTTAAAATTCCCGGAGCTGAAACTTTACAATGGATCAGAGCGCGGTCAAGCAGACATGGATCCCAACCGAATGTCAACCAGCAGGTTTCGGTGAGAAAATTGTGGTTAAAAAGTCGTCACTTACCGGATAAAAGCTGAGCTTCTGCCGTCGACACCCGTGAGACATGGCGTCAAGACACCCGTGGACAAACCCCTCCGACTATCAGGTAATATTAAACTCACTAAAACACTAGCAACACAATAGAAAGATAAGGGATTTCCCAGAATTATCCTAGTAAATGTGTTTAAAAACATCGGAATACGTCCCAATGCTATCGCGTTTTTTTTTTACCTCGTTTTTGCGATGAGGTGGCGACTTGTCTAGGGTGTATCCCGCCTTCCGCCCGATTGTAGCTGAGATAGGCGCCAGCGCTCCCTGCGACCCCAAAAGAGAATAAGGGGTAGAAAATGGATGGAACTCGTTTTTTTTTTTTTTTCCCCTAGTCCGTCGCTATCAATATCCTCAAACACGAATCTTTCATCCTCGCTCAAATTAATGGGGAAATTGTCATTTTCTCGGTCCGAATAACTGTTTTTGTTGGAGACTCCCATTAAAATCAATGTGAATATATGAGGAGCCATCAACATGTGACGTCATCGTCTGCGACTTCCGGTAAAGGCGAGGCTTTTTCAGGAAGTACCAAAAGTGGCGAACTTTATCGTCTATTTTCTCTACTAAATCCTTTCAGCAAAAATATGGCAATATCGCGAAATGAACAAGTATGACACATAGAATGGACCTGATATTCCCGTTTAAATAAGAAAATCTCATTTCAGTAGGCCTTTAAACAATCTACTGGGGGCTGACGTGGATAGTGCACACCCTCTATACCTCAGGTTTCAAGTGTAAGGTAAACCGCGACAGATGTGGCCATCTGATATGAATCCCCTGTATAAAAAATGATAAAGATATGGTCAAATAGGAAAACTACACCAAAACAATTGCCCATTCTCCTCATGTCTCTGGGCAATGTCACAATGTGTAAACAACGGCTAACTTCAGTTTTGTCGACGCGAGTCAAATAGAGGGGCATCGAAAAACGGGTTCTACTGTATAACAAGAAAACAATATGAACTTGATTGTCCGCGCAATGAGACAGAGGTTTTACAGCCTGTTGCCCCCCCCCCCCCTCCACTTTCACCTCACATGCCTCACCATCGCCCACACACGCGCAAACACACATGTGCATACACACACACGCCATGTCCGCTCTCCATCCATTCTCTGTGATCTCATCTGAGTCTGATGCTTGCTTTCTGCCACTTAAGAGGTTAAAAATCCAACCCCGTCTGGGTGCTGCCTGCCGCACGCCTCAAGACACCAAAGCCGGGGCTGCACGCTCAGCCTCCCTGTTGTCATGGCAACATCATTGCTCATCACCACGGCCTGTTTTCATTGAGATCCGTCTGGTCTGTGAAACGGATTGATTTCAGAAACCTGCTCGACCGTGAAGCCCTGATTGCTCGGTAACCCCTCGCGTGCCAGCTTGTTAGTTTTGATGCGTTGGAGCGTGACTCATACGTGTCACGAGCACGCGTGCATGTTTCTCTCTGACGGCGTCTTCGTCACCGACTGAGGTGAGGGTCGTGTGGCGTCTTCTACATCCCTTTTTGTCTAAGCAGGACCACAGGTGTATGAGGACCTGACACGCCTCATCGGGGAACTGTTGATCCTGTGAAAACAGACGTCGAGGCCCTGTTGAGTAAATCGAGGCTGACGTGTGAACAGCGGCAGACCTGATGCCGGGTGGGGGCGCACGGCAAACGGCTGTCCAAGTGTAGGCGGTGATGGCACGCTGCTGGGCATGTTTGTAGCTGCTGCCAGTCATGCTAATCTGACCCGCCAATCGTCATGCCATGTTGATGCTGTTAACTATAAAAGCATGGTGTGAAAGTGTGGTGGACGGGGCCATTGGAGCTTTGACTCCAGTCCCCGGCCCCCTCCCCTCAAAACACCAAGAAGGTCAAGTTAATTTAAATGGAATTCTTTGTTTAGCGCCAGATTACAGCAGAAGTCATTTTAGGACACTTTTTATATAGAACAGGTCTCCACTCGCATTAAGAATTTATCATCTGCTCCCTATTGCAAGAAAGAGTGATGGCTTCAATTAAATTAGTTTTTACACAAGCACAGCGTGTGTACACGTGGTCTCCCCAAATGTTATTGCAGAGGAACGATCGCATTACAGTTGGCAGAGCTTGTGTGTGTTTGTGTGAACCACTGATCTCCACTGAAGGTGAGGTCAGTTGTTGTCAAGAAGTCAACGTAAAGGGGCTGTTTGCAACTTGCTCATAGTTATGCTTTTCAAAGCAAAAAATACATCAAGAACACATTCCGGCTGGCTTATGTTACCAGGAGTTGTTTACCAGAACTTATATGTGTTAAAACTGTCTATATTTTTTTCACAATTACAAGTCTGTGGAACATTTTTTTTTACTGGCCCAACTATCCTTTACAGCTGTAACTCACCCGGTCTTGTCAACACGTACACGCGTGCACACATAAAAAAGCAGTCCAAGAGAAGTAACAAAACATTTGCAGTCATTTTGTTGTTATGATAGAATATACAGTCCAGACCAAAAGTTTGCACACACCTTCTCATTCAATACGTTTTTTTTTTTTTTTCATGACTCGTTACAAACCCCGTTTCCATATGAGTTGGGAAATTGTGTTAGATGTAAACATAAACGGAATGCAATGATTTGGAAATCATTTTCAACCCATATTCAGTTAAATATGCTACAAAGACAACATATTTGATGTTAAAACTGATAAACATTTTTTTTATGTGCAAATAATCATTAACTTTAGAATTTGATGCCAGCAACACGTGACAAAGAAGTTGGGAAAGGTGGCAATAAATAAAATAAATGATAAATGGGTTGTACTTGTATAGCGCTTTTCTACCTTCAAGGTACTCAAAGCGCTTTGACACTACTTCCACATTTACCCATTCACACACACATTCACACACTGATGGAGGGAGCTGCCATGCAAGGCGCCAACCAGCACCCATCAGGAGCAAGGGTGAAGTGTCTTGCTCAGGACACAACGGACGTGACGAGGTTGGATTTGAACCAGGGACCCTCGGGTTGCGTACGGCCACTCTGCCACTGCGCCACGCCGTCCATAAATACTGATAAAGTTGAGGAATGCTCATCAAACACCTATTTGGAACATCCCATAGGTACGCAGGCTAATTGGGAACAGGTGGGTGCCATGATTGGGTACAAAAACAGCTTCAATGAAATGCTAAGTCATTCACAAGCAAGGATGGGGCAAGGGTCACCAATTTGTAGGCAAATTGCCAAACAGTTTTAGAACATTATTTCTCAACGAGCTTTTGCAAGGAATTTAGGGTTTTTAGCATTTATGGTCCGTAAAATCATCAAAAGGTTCAGAGAGTCTGGAGAAATCACTGCACGTAAGCAATGATATTACGGACCTTTGATCCTTCAGGCGGTACTGCATCAAAAACCAACATCAGTGTGTAAAGGATATCACTACATGGGCTCAGGAAGACTTCATAAAACCACTTCCAGTAACTACAGTTGGTCTCTACATCTGTAAGTGCAAGTTAAAACTCTACCATGCAAAGCAAAGGCCATTTATCAACAACACAAAGGAACGCCGCCGGCTTGGCTGGGCCCGATCTCATCTAACTTGGACTGATGCAAAGTGGAAAAGTGTTTTGTGGTCTGACGAGTCCACATTTCAAATTATACTTGGAAACTGTGGATGTGGTGTCCTCCGGAACAAAGAGGAAAATAACGATCCGGATTGTTCTAGGCGCAAAGTTCAAAAGCCAGCATCTGTGATGGTATGGGGGCAGATTAGTGCCCAAGGCATGGGTAAGTTACAAATCTGTAAAGGCACCATCAATGCTGAAAGGTCCATACAGGTTTTGGAGCAAGATATGTTGTCATCCAAGCAACGTTATCATTGATGCCCCTGCTTATTTCAGCAAAACAATGCCAAGCCACGTGTTACAACAGCGTGGCTTTGTATTTAAAGAGTGTGGGTACTTTCCTGGCCCGCCTGCAGTCCAGACATGCCCCCCATCGAAAATGTGTGGCATTTTTACGCTTGTTTTAAAGCGTAAAATATGACAACAAGACCCCGGACTATTGGAAAACTTAAGCTGTACATCAAGCAAGAATGGTAAAGAATTCCAATTTCAAAGCTTCAACAAATAGTTTCCTTAGTTCCCAAACGTTTATTGAGTGTTGTTAAAAGAAAATGTGATGTAACACAGTGGTGAACATGCCCTTTCCCAACTACTTTGGCATGTTTTGCAGCCACAAAATTCTAAGTTAATGATTATTTGCAAAAAAATAATTTGCGTTTGAACATCAAATATGTTTTGTTTTATGCATATTCAACTGAATATGGGTTGAAAAGGATTTAAAAATCATTGTATTCCGTTTATATTTACATCTAACGCAATTTCCCAACTCATATGGAAACGGGGTTTGTACATTGTAGATTGTCACTGAAGGCATCAAAACTATGAATGACCACATGACCAATACTTAACAAAAAAAAGGTGAAATAATTGAAAACATGTTTTATATTCTAGTTTCTTCAAAATAACCATCCTTTGCGCTGATTACTTTTTTTGCACACTCTTGGCATTCTCTTGACGAGCTTGAAGAGGTAGTCACCTGAAATGGTTTTCACTTCACAGGTGTGCTTGAAGAGAATGCCAACCGTGTGCAAAGCAGTAATCAGAGCAAAGGGTGGCTATTTTGAAGAAACTAGAATATTAAACATGTACATAACTCCACATGTGTTCATTCATAGTTTTGATTTCTTCAGTGACAATCTACAATGTAAATAGTCATGAAAATAAAGGAAACACATTGAATGAGGAAAAGGTGTGTCCAAACTTTTGGCTTGTACTGTACATTCAATGACAGCTAATGCCAACTACCTAAATTTCTATTATTAACTAAGAACCCCTAAAGCTAATGCGTGTGCATGTGTTACGTGCGTACATAGGTACATCATTCTGTGAGAAAAAACGTTAGAGGGCGGGACATGCTGTGTGAAACTGGAACTGCACTTTTTTTTTTTGCAAACTTGGCTATATCATTTACCATCCTTATGTAAGACAAGAACATGTATTTTTTTTTTGTTTTATGCATTCTAACTAGTAAATGAATGCGATCAAAAGTCCAATTCCAATGGAGCCAATGGAAGTCGCTCTATTCTGCCTATAAAGCCCTTCAAAAAACATTATCCACTAAGGTTTTATATACATGATGTAAGTGTATATGTCATGTACTAACAGACACATTTATAATAACATGTAATATTCACGTATTTTGCACATTTAAAGCATTTGGCGGTGCATTATCAAAAACGCATCACAATGTTCACTTTTACCTTCGACAACAATACTGATTACCACTCACTGCAGACTTCATGAGAGCCAACAAACATAATAAAACATCACTTACTGTGCAATTTCTGCTCTCACTATGATGCAGACTGCTTTGATGTTCATATAGTACAATTATAGATGAAGAATAAATACCGTATTTTTCGGACTATAAGTCGCAGTTTTTTTCATAGTTTGGCCGGGGGTGCGACATACTCCGGAGCGACTTATGTGTGAAATTATTAACACATTACCGCAAAATTTCAAATAAAATTATTTATCTCATTCGCGGAAGAGACGAAGAAAATGTCAGCAAGCGTCACACACACGTCAGCATTTGTCACTCACATGTCAACTAATAAGAATTCGGCGGGGGAGGGTCATGGCAGAAGTGCATTGTGGGTCATTGAATGCTAACTGCTATATGCTACTGCCGTAGTTATTAAAATGGATCATTTCATCGTTGGCGGTAACTTATAAAAATTGAGAAGGACTGAACAAAAATGACACCGAAAAGGAAATCATGTACTGCAGATTACACAATATCCAATAATATTATTGATCTCATTCGCCGAAGAGACAAAGAACATGGCAGCAATCGTCACACACACGTCAACCAATAAGAATTTGGCGGGGGAGGGTCATGGCAGAAGTGCATTGTGGGTCATGAGATGCTAACTGCTATATGCTACTGTCGTAGCTATTAAAATGGATCATTTCAACGCTGGCGGTAACTTATAAAAACTGAGAAGGGCTGAACAAAAATGGCTCCGAAAAGGAAATCATGTACTGCAGATTACAAGATGGACGTAGTGAAATATCCAACATAAAACAACAAGAGGAAGTGGCGCATACCTTTGGAGTTGGCAGAGTTGATTAGAAGCGACATCGAGGAAGAAGATTTCATCGGATTTATCGATTAGGAGTGACAGATTGTTTGGTAAACGTATAGCATGTTCTATATGATATAGTTTTTTGAATGACTCTTACCATAATATGTTAAGTTAACATACCAGGCACCTTCCCCGTTGGTTATTTATGCGTCATATAACGTACACTTATTCAGCCTGTTGTTCACTATTCTTTATTTATTTTAAATTGCCTTTGAAATGTCTATTCATGGTGTTGGATTTTATCAAGTACATTTTCCCCAAAAATGCGACTTATACTCCGATGCGAGGTATATATGTTTTTTTCCTTCATTATTATGCATTTTGGGCCGGTGCGACGTATACTCCGGAGCGACTTATAAGCCGAAAAATACGGTAATTGTCCTCGCTAAGAAGAAAGAAGTGTGGAACCAATCATCTTTTGGGGTCTTTTTCGCCATTTCCACGGTCTGGAGGCTAAAGTTAACCAAATTGTCGGATTATATCCCCATACTTCTACTGTAAGGGTCAAAAACAGCCAATGACGTCAACATAGCATCAACAAGCTGGGTAGCGCTCTGTGACAATGCGCCGCTAAAAAGTTTGTCTGCGTTCGCGTTTATAGTAACAATATCAAAAATAATTGGTTAATATTCAAGTCATGAAAGTTAAATGGAGTTTTGTTGGTGCTTTTTGAATGTTTTTTAGAGGGCTTTATGGGCGGAAAAAAGGACCCCTCATTGACTCCATTGTAAGCGGATTTTCATTTTCGTTTATTTACGATTTATAGGCATAAAAAATACATCTGTTGTCTCTCATGATTGTGAATGATAGGCAAAATTTCCCCAAAAGTGCAAATTCCCTTTAGCATTTAATTATTTATTTTTTTGTCTTTGATATATAAGTGCAATTGAAAATTTTACATTAAATGTTAAGACAATGTTTCAAAGGAAATTAACGAAAACAAAATACTGATACACTAAAGTGTTTTTGTATAAAAGTAAACGTGCAAACGACAGTTATTAATCGGTCAGCTGCGTATGTTGACATGAGTCAGCCAGTAGGGGAGATGTCGACTTCATGTCTCAGGTACTAGGGAGGGGCAGTGAAGTGTACCAGGCTTTAGTAGTCATCAGTCAACATGTATTCTTCCACTGTGATGTTTCAGCTTTGATTCCGTTCTTGATTGGTCTTTTAGTGTCGAGACTCTACTGTCATTCGGTGTCTTTTTCAGTCCCTGTTCATGCAGCTATTGGGCATTTTCTTGTGATTGTTGTGGCCTACGACGCCTGAATTTGTCGCAGCTATTTCAGAAAGTTGCGGTAAAAGTTGTAAAAAGTGTTCCTTATAACTTTCAAATGAACGTGTGATGCTTTTAAGCTACCTTTTAAAGCACGTCATTGTGGTCTAGAAGAGTGTTTCTTAAACATTGGACCGGGGCCATTTGTTGAGCTTTTAGAGGGCCCCCAAGAAACATATTTTTCTCAGCTGTGGTCCTTATGGGCCAACTTGTTTGTAACACACTTTTCCACCACTTGTGGCAGAAATGAAAATTTCAAGCAAACAGAAGAAGTCTAGAGTAAACGTCATTGAGAAGTTTCTTTAGCGCAAAAAATATGACTAAAGTGGTGAATTTATAGTTTCATTTGCAGTTTAATTTTATCAACAGTTTAGTTAACATTCATTATTACTTTAGTTGATTTATATCAGCACAAAATAATTTAAATGTATTTTTAATCAGTTGAGTCTTTTATTTTGCAGTATATTTGGTTAGTACTTATTTTTCTAATCAGCCTGACCTAAGCTTAAAAGGGAACTGCACTTTTTTTGTAATTTTGCCTATCGTTCACAATCATTATGAGAGACAAGAAGAATAAAAGTGTTTGTTTTTTCCTCTTTCTAAAATATAAAATAGATTCTTTCTTGTTTGCTAATAATGCAGCTTATGTGAGCAATCAATTCTACCACTAAAAATGCATTCAAAAACCGTCAACAATACTTCATTCACGTTCCGTAGCCTGTTTAATAACCAAACTGGAGCGACATTGTTATTGGACGAGCAAACACTGAGGAACTATTTTTCTCCCTCTTCAAAAGTATCAGAAATGGTCTTTTGAAAATGTGCACTGTTTCAAATCTTGAAGTCGTCAACGCTATTTTTCTTTCAGACACAGGGGAAAAATAAGCTTCATAAACATGATATAGATCCACCCCATCACATTAGATAGATAGATAGATAGATAGATAGTACTTTATTGATTCCTTCAGGAGAGTTCTTTCAGGAAAATTTAATTCCAGCAGCAGTTTACAGAGTTGAGATCAATTCAAAAAGTAAATAATGGAGGTTTAAATGGATACAAAATAGAAAAATATTACAATAAGAATACAAATAAAAAGTAAAAATGGGAATAAAAATATAACAGTAAAATAAGAATATAACAAGAGAAACGTTGCAGTAGTGACCATGTTATGAAAAAGTATTGCACAGGTTATTGTTTTGCATCCCCTGTCATCCTAGTTCCCCCCGCCCCCCTTCCCAGAGAGGAGTTGTACAGTCTAATGGCGTGTGGGACAAAGGAGTTTTTTAGTTTTTAAGTCCTGCACTTGGAATGAAGCAGTCTAGCACTGAACAGGCTCCTCTGGCTACTGATAACGCTATGCAGAGGGTGACTGGCATCATCCAGGATGCTCACTAGTTTGTCAACAGTCCTCTTCTCTGCCACCGCCACCAGTGAGTCCAGTTTCATTCCGATTGTACAACCGACCCACATGATCAGTTTCTCCAGTCTGGAGCTGTCCTTCCTAGATGTACTGCCCCCCCAGCTCACTACCATGTAGAACAGAACACTGGCAACCACAGACTGGTAGTACATCCACAGGAGTTGGTAGTACATCCACAGGAGTTTTCTACAAATGTTGAAGGAGCGCAGCCTCCTGAGGAAGTACAGCCTGCTCTGTCCTTTCTTGTACAGGTGGTCCGTGTTAACAGTCCTGTCCAGCTTATTGTCCATCCAAACCCAGAGGTACTTGAATGAGTCCACGGTCTGTACTTCGACTCCCTCGATCACAATAGGTTCTGACCATGGACTCGACCTCCCAAAGTCAATGACCAGCTCCTTTGATGGATTGTTCATTGTTTATTGAATGGATCCCCTTTAGCTGACGCCAAGGCAACTGCTAGTCTTCCTGGGGTCCATATAGGAGCATACAAAATTAAAATACAAAAAATAAATGCATTACCAAACATTATACAATGGAAAAATACAACATAAGATAAAAAAGCATGGCTTCACGGTGGAAGAAGGGTTAGTGCGTCTGCCTCATAATACGAAGGTCCTGAGTAGTCTGGGGTTCAATCCCGGGCTCGGGATCTTTCTGTGTGGAGTTTGCATGTTCTCCCCGTGAATGCGTGGGTTCCCTCCGGGTACAAATAAAAAGTAAAAATGGGAATAAAAATATAACAGTAAAATAAGAATATAACAAGAGAAACGTTGCAGTAGTGACCATGTTATGACAAAGTATTGCACAGGTTATTGTTTTGCATCCCCCGTCATCCTAGTCCCCCCCGCCTTCTTCCCACTTCCAAAGACATGCACCTGGGGATAGGTGGATTGGCAACACTAAATTGGCCCTAGTGTGTGAATGTGAGTGTGAATGTTGTCTAGCTGTGTTGGCCCTGCGATAAGGTAGCGACTTGTCCAGGGTGTACACCGCCTTCCGCCCGATTGTAGCTGAGATAGGCACCAGCGCCCCCCGTGACCCCAAAGGGAATAAGCAGTAGAAAATGGATGGATGGATGGAAGATCAAAAAGCTAGTTGAGCTGCAAGAGGTTCGTGTGGCACCAGACAGCAAAGTCCCTCACCAGGCTCCGAAACTCCTCCTCTCTGCCGTCCCGTATGCACCCGACGATGGCTGTGTTATCCGCGTACTTCTGGAAGTGACACAGCTCTGAGTTGTAGCAGAAGTCCACCGTGTACAGGGTGAGGAGAAGAGGGGCCAGCACCGTTCCTTGCGGTGCTCCGGTGCTGCAGATCACAGTGTCAGACGTGATGTCCTTCAGTCTGACGTACTGTGGCCTGTCGGAGAGGTATTTCAAAATCCAGGTAACCAGGCAGGGGTCCACTCGCATTCTGTCCAGCTTGTGCTGGAGGAGGCGGGGCTGGATGGTGTTAAAGGGACTCGAGAAGTCCAGGAACAGGATCCTCACAGTGCAATTTCTCTTATCCAGGTGTGAGTGGGCTCTGTGCAGCAGGTAAAGGATAGCATCCTTTCACACCAACGCCTGTCTGGTACGCAAACTGCAGGCTGTCCTGGGCATGTTGCACCTGTGGTCTGAGGAGGCTGAGAAAGAGCCGCTCCATTGTCTTCATTATATGAGAAGTGAGCGCCACTGGTCTGTAGTCGTTCAGCTCACCGGGGCAGTTCTTTTTGGGAACTGGAACGATGCATGACGTCTTCCAGAGGGTGGGCACTCTCCCCAGCTGCAGGCTAAGGTTGAAGATCCTTGACTGTAGCTTCCTCAGTTGACCTCTGACCTGGTCCACAGAGATGACTAATGTCTGCGTAGAGGTGGTGGAGGGGGGTGCTGCCATGGCTGGGGGGGAGGTGCGTTGAGGGGAACAGAAGAGAGGTTGGCTGTGATGGGGAGTGGGGGGTGGAGAGGACACGGGGTGGTTCAACCGGTTGAAGAAGTTATTCATCTCATTGGCCCTCTCTATTGTCCCCACAACAGCTCTGGTCTTTGTCTTGTGACCTGTGATGGTTTTCACACCTTCCCAGACCTCCCTCATGTTCTGCTGCAGCTTCTGCTACAGCTTCTTCGTGTAGCTGTCCTTAGCCTCCCTCACGCGTCGTTTCACCTCCCGCTGTCCTGCTCTCATTGCCTCCCTGTCGCCACGCAACATTGTAACAACATTTCTAAGTCAGAAAGGACAAAAATCATCTTTGGTCCTCTTCACCACAAAAAGCACAGA